>NC_056744.1:1336816951-1337026951 GCF_019279795.1 Protopterus annectens | reverse complement strand
AAAAAACAGCAGACTTGTCTACAACTCAGATGGTTTAGTGGTAAATTGCAGTGGGTATGGTGTGTAGGGTCCTGGGTTCAAAACTTGCAAAGGCTGATTGTTTTCTTGTTGGGTAAAGCAAGGGTTGTTGGACACAGAGTGATTGAGGTACTTTTAAGCACTTGTAAGTGGGTTTGCGGGGTGGTAAGCAGTGCTAACTTCTGGTTAAATATGCTTAGAGACAGACTTAAAAGTGCTTAATCTGTGTAGGTATTGCTTACAAACAGGCATAATCCCACTTACTACTGCTTAAAACAGCTTACTCCCGTGCTAATTTCTTTAAAAGAAAACAAAAAATGGTGATAGGAAAGTGGAGAAAAAGGGGGGGACATGCAGAGGGAAAGGCAATAGGGAAAGTAGCTAGGGATGTGCAGGATGGGTATAGGGAAGGTCCATATCTGTCCATTTCTTCTACAGCAACAGCTATGCATATATACTGAATTTAGTGGTATATTTGGACACTCAAACCCCTGAGAGAGGGTTGAGGACAACAATAATGTGCCGTGAAGCCAATTAGACCAGATTACATGTGTCCAGTTGACACGTATTTGAAATGGACAGCTATGTATGGGGTGAGATTTTGTTTTTGGGAACAGATTGCCCTTTTTTTTCTAAGGGGAGAGTGGGATGTTGGGGAAGGATAGTAGGTATATTTGGGGAGGTAAATTAGGTAGGAAGACAGAGAGGACAGACAAGACAGCATACAGGAGTGGTATATGACACATGTGGAGGTTAAACACCTTGGACAGGGAGAGGTGTTTGGAAATCAGAAGCCCATGATCCCCCAAATGGAAACAGTGGGATAGAGGACCCCATCCATGGGCAGTCACGGCTGTACTATCATGGCCCCAAAGGTGGCTGTGCTGGAGGCTGAGCAGGAGGGGCAGGCTGACCCTCTAATTGCACCACACGGCCCTCATTCACTATGCACCAATCCCCAGAGCTGTCTTCGGGTGATGGTATCCTGTCCATGCCTGCTCCTGGGGGGGGGACAAGCCCCATCCCCTGTGCTGGTTCCATCCGAAGCTGATGAAGGAGCAGCAGATGAAGAGGTCCCAAAGTGGGTTCCAGTTGTTCTGGGGCTCAGTGCCATGGCCAGATGACGGTGAGAGGTGGATCCGTTGGAACTGGCCTTCCCAAACGTGCTAGGGTGTTGCAGTTTTAGAACATATGTGGGTTAGTAATAGTCAACACATTCCGGGATTAGTTATAACAGCATGCAGAGATATTCCCATTAACCCAAAACAACAGATTTGGAATAATTGCATAGCAAACAGAACACATGCACATATGGAACCACAGTGGCCATTACAATGGCATGCAGGTTACATTGATAGCAACAGGCCACCGATGATGGCATTTTAACATGGAACATTAATAGAAACATATTGCAATATTTGTTGAACAATTGGACATATGTCCCAACAGTAGGTCTGGTGTAAAACATACCCATTGATTTATGTGTTTAGATTATTGTTGGATATACAGCTGGAGGGTGGGGGATGTCAATTAACAACTTGCATATCTTTGCAGTACTCACAAGTTTAATGATCGTTGCTCTAATCATTAGTCTACAGATGTTATTACAATATCCTATGGCCTTGGTTTGGGCAGTGGTATGTTTGTACATCATGTATAATTCAACCATCTTATAGCTACTTTCTACTTCTCTTACCTGGAAGACCTATGGGGGAATATTTGTTAACACTACCTGACTGTTACTACACATATTCCCAAAATCCTAGTTAAAATTATGCATAGAACATATTTCCACTCCCGGGATTCAAACCATGGCTGTGTCTGCTAACAATACAAAAATGTGCATTTCATCAGAGTGAGCTATTAAGAAACTGTTGTTTTTTTCTTCAGTGTTTTCTAAGTCTGTCTTCATTGTACAATCTGACCTTGTAATTACAACATTCTTATACAGACATTCCTAGACATATTTTTTATGCAGCACAGTGTGGGAAACAGTGATTAACACAATATTACTATTCAGATATCAGATCTTGGTGAATGCAACATGTCAAGCCATACAATACCAGAGTAAACACAACCAGTCCAGGATTTAGAACTTTATTGCCAAGCAGATACAGTTTTATTTAAATATGACCTATATGGGACTATTACTTTCATATTGTCTGGTTTATTCTGTACAAACCATCAACATTTTCTATATTGCCAGGTAACTTTCTACTTCTTTATATTTATTTGGTACACTACTACAAACAGGATTGTTGCTCACTAGCCTCACAACACAGCCTTTGCAACCTACTGGCATGGGCCTCCTGATTTACAGCCCATTCAGCTGGAGCTGCAATGAAAATAGAGAAACATTTCGACATACCTATCCATCACATACACAGGCTGGACTTTGGTAAGCAGTTCTTGCTATGAATACTTACACACTGCTGGGACATCACCCCTCTGTCTTGCTTCTTGGACCCACTGTTCCAAGAGCTCCCTCTTCCTCTGTTTCAAGTCGGCATAGTGCTTACCGGTCCGAGGGATACCAGTGGCACTGGTGAAATCACGGGCGAGACTTTCCCAGGCTTCTGCGTTTACATTGGGAGCCCTGGTACTGGTCCGACAGCAGTCTCACATCATTTTTTTACCAGGAGTCCTACCATGACCTTGGACTCCTGTATGCCCCAGTGCTGCGCAAGAAAGTGCATGCCCTCTCCAACACCTCCCATACTGCCTACAGTGGAGAGCTACAACCAGTTATGAGCTGTATTCCCGCCTGCAGGGTTTAAATATGTCCAATTTCTCATCCTTTGCTGTGATTGGATAGTTTTGAAAATGCTGAGCTAAGTTAAGCTACGGGCAAATCTGCTTAGCTATGGTTGGCAGTGCTTAAAGGGGCAGGTTCAGCATTACTTACCAATGGGCAAATCCACTTAGCTGGGCTACTCATTGCTTAGTATTCATATGTACACAATGCTTACACCCAGTCAGTATAGCTGTGCAATGCTTAGCATTGCTTATGTTTTATTTTATTGGACTACCACCTGTATGGGAAGAATTCATCATTCATTACATAATATAAATGTATTTACCTTCCCTGACATCCCCCAATGTGCTGTAATTACATTTATTCTTGTGTGACTATACTGTATGAGGCACTTGTGTTTATATGGGGATTTCACTACTTTATTACACTGACTCCTCACATCTGGGCCTAATACATTACTCCGATTGAAAAAATATAAGCTACTTCCTACATAAATATACAAATAAATTAAAATTGTAATGTTTACACACAAAAAATGGAAATGGCTTTGGTGAGGCTCGAACTGTGAATGATTACATGCAAGGCATATACTCTAACAACTACACTATTGCACTTATATTTATGCTGGATGTCTATTGCTATTTAAATTATTGTGTTGTTTCAGCTGGGCTAAGCATAGCTAAGCAATGGGCACACCCAAGCAGCTACTCTTAAACTTTATTGCATATGTGAAAAAAAAAATATTTGTTGTATTTTTTACTTTGTACCATTCAGAATATCCATCCTTATGCTAAACCTGTTATTCTATCAACTTTCTGGCTTCATAGGGACAATTGTCCCTTATGGTTTTGTCCAGATTTCTTACTCTGACTGGTTGGGAGGTGTGTGTGTTGAATTCCTACCCTGCCGAATATTCATGCTAATGCTAAACCTATTATTCTAACAACTTTATAGCTTTGTAGGGATGATTGTCCCTTATGCTTTGTCCAGATTCCTAACCCTGATGGGTTGGGGGTGTTATGAGCATTCTTGCTCTATTTAAATTGCCGTATGGCAATTCTGGTGTGCATGCGTATGTATTGTGAGAGCACTGCTCTCAGACACACCCTCTGCACTCGTACACAGAACCGTGTCCGTTTTACAGCACGGCAGCAAGCCTTCATGAATATGCATGGCGTGCTGCTGTGCTGCATGGGAACAGTCCCTTCCATGCAATCTGGGAGACCCTCTTCCATTCAATCAGTTTGCCAGGGTAGCTCCTACATCCCTTACAAACCTGAGAAGGATAAAGTGGGTAGAAGAGAATAAATGAATGAATGAGTGAATGAAGTTGTTAAGACCCTTTAGGATAATACTTATTTTCAGGCAAACTGAGAATATAGGCATAATTATGTAACTTGTCCTGAAGAACAAGTAAACACTAACTGTATATAGTGCACATGAATAATTACCCCCACACACATATACATACACATCATTCACAAATGTATTTGCTTACTCTCCATTAATCTGAATTTTAATTATATCACAATAGCCAGCTCATACATTTGCTGAGCTATAACAACTTTAAAGTATTTGCCAGAAATATGCATGTGCTTTTTTCACAGTACAAAGCTAAAGTCCTGCTAAATAAATTGCAACACTTCAGCATGTTCACTGACTGAAGATTATTTTCCAGTGCACATTTAAGCAAATTAGTACCTGTGCCATTCAGGTTCATTGTTGTTTGTGTAAATTTTTACTAATTAATGCACATTATTAATTTTTTTTCTAGGCACCATAAACCAGTACTGTGCTTCTTTAACATTTCCACATCTGGACCTTCTGTGTGTTTTTTTCAGTAAAGCACGGCCTGGGCCACATTCACTTGATACAATCTTCTTACTCCTAGTGCTCACAGAGATCAGTTACAGTTTGTGGCCATCTTGCAGACCTTATCAGTAGCACATATCTTCCTGTCTCTGCCCTGTAATATAATTATGCAGCCATTAGTAGGTTTAGTGCTTTTCCCTCCTCCTTAAATGGTAAACAAATATCAGTTTGACCAGTCAGAAATATTAGGAGTAAAACAATTCTGAGGTATTATGTTGCAGTCTTGTGTGTTAACTAATTAACTCTATATGTGCTTCAGGCTGCGGCTTTTTTCTGCTTCAAAGTAACTTTTTTTCGCTTGAACATTACAGACTACAAGTGACAAGAATCTTGACCCACTCCAACCTAGGTGTGATAAAAAATATATTACAGTCAAACAGCAAAAAAAGAGTCACAATAAAATAGTAAGTTGTCTTTAACAGATCAAGTAAGCCTTTGATACAGATGGTAAATTATTCATTACAGCACACTGCTCACTAAAGAAAATGATTGTGTTACAGTACTTGAGGCCTGTAATTAGGGCAAAGCAATAAACGGCAGCATTGAAATGCTAAAGTGTGTGTGAATCTTTTTAAGTATTCTTGTCAGGCACATAAACAGTTACCATGATGCTGATAAAACAAGAAAAAAATGTACTTAATGACCTTCATCTTTGTTAGGTTCTGAAGAATCATAGGGGAGTCTGTCACATTATTTTATTTCTTCCCTATGGTAATAGTAGTAAGTCTGCCTGAAGTGTATTTATTATAACAAGGGACACAGTTTATCTCCCTGTATAGTCTTGTATAGGATATTAACTAGAAAGGCAAGGAATATTCTCATAAGAGACTGTTTTGAAAATTATTTCGTTAGTAGCAGTAGGGGATATCAGCCCTTGGTGTAGCTGCCTATTTTTGTTTAGTCATTTAATTGACTCCAACTTTTTTGAATTTAACGTTCATCAACAACCTCTTCTTGTTATTCTTGAAACTCATATTCATGTCTTCAATAATGTTATCTTTCCATCTTAGCCTCTGCTGCCCCTTCTTTTTGATATTCTTGCAGTCTATTGAATTATAAAATGTTTTCTGCAGTACTCCAGTTCAAAAGCATGTACTTTTTAGTACAAAACTACTCTGCTTTTCACAGCAATATGTTATCACTGGGAAAAGTATACCTTTCACTTTGCTGACTTTTATTGACAATGGGCTGTCTCTGCTCTTTAAAGTCTTATTCAAATTCCCATAGTTTTTCCTTCCAAGAAAAAAAGAGTTAAGTTCAAGTCTGCAGTCATCATCTGCAAATAACTTTGAGCCCAGTGATATATACTATACTACCTGTATTTCTGTTCCATCTTTTTGATAAAAAAAAAAGTCTAAATTACTTTGAAAAAATATCTTGATTACTTAATTTTATTATATACACACACACACACACACACACACACACACACACACACACACACACACACACATATATATATATATATATATATATATATATATAGAGAGAGAGAGAGAGAGAGAGAGAACAGCAGGCCAGCTTTTAATCATTATAATTTTGTTTCACATGATATACTGAGCTTATAACTGAATTAAGCAAGCTGTTGCATTCTTTCCCAAATCCTGATTTAGTCAGTTATTCCATATTCAGTTTTAACTGCTGCTTCTTTTTCTTCGTACAGATTCTACAAAAGGCAATTAAGGGTACCAAGTATTGCCATTTCCTCTAAGAACTTGACACAGAATTTGTTATGGTTCATACAGTCAAAGGCTTCAGGATAGAAGAGCAAATCATTTTTCTGTGGCATTTCTTTTCTTTCTGTCTTATCCAGCAGACACTGGCAATTTGATGTCTAGTGCTTCTGCCCTTCTAAAGCAGTTCTACCTTGCATGATGTTGAGCATTACCTTGGTAATATGCAAAATAAGTACAGGTGCTTGGTATTTGAGTCTTGTAAGCATTGCATTTTTTTTTTTTAGAACTGGAAGCTAATTTGTTCATTTTCAATATAGTGCTCATTGTTGTATTTTCTAAATTTGTTGCCAAATTCTAAACAATACTGTAATAGCATGTAACAGCATAATTTTGTAGAATTTTAAACAATTCAGCTGGAATTCTATTACTTCCAGCAACCTTAGCAATAATTTCTAGGGGCCCATTTAACTTCACTCTCCAGGAAGTATGTTTTTGTTGGGAGAACATACCATTGTATGTATCAATGATGTTCATCACCTTCGTATATACTTTTTTTGTATCTTATTGCCATTATTGATTAATCTTCTGCTTCTGATAGATCCCTCCCATCTTTGTATTTTAACATGCTTGTTTTGACCTTGACATTTCCCTTAATATCATCAGTTTTCTTGAAGTGATAACTTGCCTTTGCCATTTTGATTTTATTGTTTCCTTTGGCTCATCTATCGAGCCATATCCCACCATTTGTATTCATAACCTGTTTGTTTGTGACATTTCTGTTATCATCTGCTGATCAGTCCCACAAACACCTGCCTATAGCTTTTCAGGTGCTTTATCCAAAAGGTCTAATTTTTTGAGGTCATATCCAGTTGGCCTGGATGATTTTCTTAATTGCTGCTGAAATAATAATAACAGTAATAATAATAATAATAATAATAATAATAATAATAATAGTAATAATAATATTAATAATAATAATAATAATAATAATGCATATTACAAAGAAGGGCTGATGATTTGAGACGCAGTCAGCTCCAGGTCTTGTCTATGCTGACTATGTATAAGTCTTCCATCTCTGCCACAATGTATGTAGTCAATCAGATTCAGTACAGCACTCTAATGATGCTCATGTGTAAAGCCGTCTCTTAAGCATTTAATAGGGAGTGTTTGCTGTGACCAATGAATTATTAGCAGAATTCTATTAGTGTACATCCTACTTCATTTCATAATCTAGGGCCAAAAATGCCCATTATCATAGGTGAGTTTTCACTACCAACTTTAGCATTACAGTTACCTATAGTGAATACAATATATCCTCTGATATTACTACTAGAAGGTGCTTCTTATCCTTAAATAGTTGATCAACTTCCTCATGTTTTATTTTTATCGTTGGAGACTAACTTGTATCACCATAATTTTGAATGATTTATTTTGTACTCTGAATGATACCATGATGTTGACTTGTAATGGATATTAACTAGGGGTTATATGATATGCATTTGCCAGCAGGTGAAGGCCAGGATGGATGGCACAAATAGCCATATACTGTTCTTTAGGAGGACCATTATTGAAATATTGTTAAGGCACAAGCAAGGCTACATTGCTCTTGGGGAGGACCTCATTTACTCTTATGTCACAAGCAAGCATAGTTTGTACTAATATTATCCTCAGGATTCTAACTAGTTGTAATAATTACATTTTCTATGATAGCATGCTGGTAGAGAACACTGCTATCCCTTCCCAGCTGCCTAGTAGTCCCCCATACTGATTTTCAGATAATTTGGCTTCAAGGGTAAATTTCTTTCTTTTCTTTTTTGCCTCCAGTTTTACTACCCACAAACAACCCACTATAGTGTCATTATTGTTATCCTCCCCTCCCTCCCTACCCCTATATCCTTTGCTGACCCTCTTGTCTGCCAAACAAAAGGCAAAAAATCTGAACCTATTTAGCGTTTGACACCTCCACCGTGTATTTAGACAGAGTTTCTACTTTTCTTTGCTACTCAACTGTTACTTGGAACTTTTACCCACTGAAAAGTCTATCTGCTAACCACAAACAATTACAAGCTGTACTATTTGTTACAGTCCTTACCTCTAGGTGATTGTTTTTCTTTTTATTTTGTATAGCCGCAGAAGACGGGAGTAATCCGCTCCGGGCTCACTCCACTTCCCTACCCTACCCACATTCCTACCCACCATCTCTTCAATTACCTTTATACTATTAGCAGCTCCTCCCTCCTGCTCATCGACCAGTTACAACACACACACCCATTACATACCACTCGCATATCTTCACCACCCCTTTTCTCTACCTTCATCCATTTCTACAACCCTAACAATATGTTCAAAACTTTTTTCCTGTTAGTTTAACAATCATCAGTATTATAGTCCTCACACTGTATCAGGCCACATCCCCAACACCTCCATGCTCACACCACTCATAACGCCCTGTGCCCTAAATACTCCACTCTTATCAGTCACGCATAGCTACCCGGTTCATATTTGTCCCCTTTCATCTATCAAATATCACACTTACCCCAAAGATTACTAGACTTAAATAAGCTAATTACTCTCTACTACAACCACCTCTTAAAACTCAAACTACCCATATCACAATCTGCCTACTTTTAGAACTATTATACTAGACATACACCCAAACCCTGGCCGCACAAACAAAATACCCCCCACCCAATCAGTCACTAACCAAGACTTACACATAATAATACATATACAAAGTATCTATAACAAAATTACTGAATTTCAAGCCTGGCTAGCTCATAACTCAGCAGACAACATTGCAGTAACCGAAACCTCACTAAAACCACACATAGCCGACAATGAAATCCTCCTATCAGGCTACACCATGATTTGCAATGATAGTCCCAATAAAAAAGTGGTGGTGTAGCACTAATATTCTGTGACTTCTTTACAATAATGCCCTTTCAAAAAAACAGTTCACTCCTTTAGCAATCTAGAACTACTTATAACATCCATTCACATAAATAAAAATAAAAAGATATGTATCATTGTACTCTATATTCCCGCTGGACAAAATACTCCAGCTCTAGAAGACTTTCTATCTTGGGTAAACAAACCAGCACTGGAAGATATCCTCTCCTGGTTTTCTACTACCATCAATAATTAAAGCTATATCCTCATTGATATGAACATTAACTGGCCTTCTATTTACTCTCAAGCCCCATCTCACACAATTAAGCTGTTCAACCTCCCACAACTAATTAACTCTCCAACCAGACCAAACAAAAATGGGGCCTCCGGCACCATCATTGACTGGATATGAACATCCCACCCCAACCTCATCTCAGATGCTGGAATTCTTCCAGACCCTGTCAGTGACCACTTCCCAGCTTTCACTGACCATCTACCATCTCCTTTTCAAAAAACAACATCACTACATTTGAACCTGCAACCTCTCCTCTTTCAACCCTCAAATCTTCTCCGAATGCATAAAGCTTATAGACTGGACTCCTCTAAGAACTCTACCCCTCGACAATGCCATAACCTACTTCAATCAATCTTGCCTAAATCTACAAAATCACCATGCTCCTCTCAGGACCAAACACATAAGGTCCAATCCCTCCCCATGGCTCTCAAAAGAAACCAAACGTATAATGCTGCAAAGAGACAAAAAAATGTAAGCAATACCAGAGAAACCAGACTTGTAACTTCTTACTAGAATTAGAACAACTCCAAAACTCCACAAAAAAACTAATAACTAAGGATCACAAAGATTAATACATCAAACTCCAATCCATGCACTCAACTAATCCTAAAATAATTTTGGAATACCACCTCCTCCCTTCTCCACCCAGAAAACAAAGATAACCCCTGTCCCAACCTCAACCTTAATGATCTTGAAACAGCCATCCAATTTAACTCCATCTTCGTGGACTTTAATGTTATACTGTCCTTCTCTCTCCCCACCCCCCCTTCAATCCCAACCTCATCTACCCCCACATCCCATAGATTATGTTCCTCCTTCTCCCCCTTTCAGCCTAAAAGTCATCACCACAAATACTATAACATGACTACTCCTCAAACTTAAACCTTGCCGCAATGCACCTGATAACCATCCTTCAACCTTCCTCAAACTATCTGCAGACAGCATAGCTCTTCCCATTTCCATCTTAATAAACAGATTGATCCAATAATCTTATATCACATCAATGTGGCACCATGCTTACATCATCCCTCTCCATAAAGGAGGCAAAAACAAAGACACCACCAATTTAGGCCTATTGCCATCCTTTCTCCTCTTTCTAAAATACTTGAAAAACCTATCCACTCACAACTGATGCCATATCTAACACAAAGCAATCTCCTCACCCCCACTCTACATGGCTTTCACCCTGGTCACAGTACAATGACTGCCCTCCTATCCTTTCTCAAAACTATTAACCAAGCACATGACTCTGGCAAGCTCATATCTTCCCTTTTTCTTGATCTAGCTAAAGCTTTTGACACCGTCTCCCACCCCCTACTCCTATCTCAACTCTCTTCTCTCCATCTCTCTCCCCCCACCATAACCTGGTTCTCTTCCTATCTCTATGACTGTCAGCAAGCTGTAGAATGGAAATCCTCTACCTCTCCCTTCCTACCCCCCCCCCCCTCACAGGTGTGCCCCAAGGTTCTGTTCTAGGTTCTCTACTTTCAATATATTTATCAACAATTTCTACCTCACCATCCCTGAGTCCTCACTAATCCATGGGTCTATATTAGATAAACGAAAGTTTATCTTACCGAACGCTAACATGAGTGAAAATCCCGGAACCCGAAACCGGAGTTGTGAGATCGCAATACAGTGAAGATGGGAATATTTGCCCTTTCCTCACTGTAGTGCGATCTCGGAGTTGGAATATATATTTAGCCGTGGGTGTGGGGGCACAGCCCCCCACAATTGCAGTTTCGAGTTCCGAGATTTTCGATAATGTCAGCGTTCGGTAAGATAAACTTTTGTTTATCTAATATGGACCCCTAATCCAGTACACAGATGACTCAACAATCATCTGCTCAGCTTTCTCCCCCTCTGACCTACTCTTACAAACTCTAAAATCCCACAACTGGTCCCCCTTTAAAACTCTTCCTTTAGATGATGCCGTGGACTACTTCAATAAACTCTTCCTCAACACATTTAATAATCTAGCCCCTTTATGTACTAAAAGAATAAAAACTAACCACATTCCTTGGCTAACCAATGAAACTAGACAAGCCCTACTCTCCAGAGATAAGGCCTGGAAACAATGGCAAAAAAGTAAGGACCCAAAACATGAACTTAATTACAAGCCACTCTGCAACAAAACCAAAAAGCTAGTTAAAAATGACAAGAAAAAATACTCAAATACAATTACCCAGACAAAGCTACAATCCAAAAAAGTTCTGAAAATCTATCTCAACCTTACTTACCCGTGGTAGCATGCAAAACCCATCCCCTTCACCAGATAATGACCCACAACAAATTACCCATATGTTCAACTCACACTTTATCACTACCATTCAAAACCTGCTCCGAAACCCCTCATCCGCAACCCTCCCCAATAAAAATACTTCCCAAACCCCCACAATCTCCTGCCAAGAAAATGTCAGATCTACTCCCCAAAATACAACAGATACACTGAACAATGCTCCCACTACTCCTCCCTTTTCTATACAACCTGTGCAATCCTCACTAGTACTTAAACTCCTAAAGAAACTACGGTCATGCTCTCTCTCTCTCTCTGCTGATAATCTACCCCCTAAATTTCTACAACTTGGAGCCTCAGCAATTGCCTATCCAGTTAATATGCTAATAAATCATTCCATCACAGAGTCTTATGCCCCCAGTTATGGAAAAAATCCATTATTACCCCACTACACAAATGTTGCAACACCTTTGATCTCTCAAACTACCGACCTGTTTCTATTCTCTCCCCATTGTCTAAAATCCTAGAGAAATATATACATGTCCAATTTCTTAAACACCTCCTAAACCGCAACCTAATTACCCACACCCAGCATGGATTTTGCCTATGACGCAGCATGACCACAGCCCTACTATTATTTACAGATACTGTTTTTAAAGCCTTGGATGCAGACCATTTTACCTCTGTAATCCTATTAGACCTATCCAAGGCTTTTGACACAGTATCACATGCCAAACTACTGCATAAACTAGAAACCATCAGCTGCTCCCCAAATACACTTACTTGGTTCTCAAGCTACCTATAAAATAGGAAATAGGCTGTCAAATGGCAAACTAAACTCTCAGACCACCTTGACAATAATACGGGAGTTCCCCAAGGTTCAATTCTAGGACCACTTCTCTTTAATATACTCATAAATGAACTCCACAAGCCACATCTCCAAAGTACCCTTGTCCAGTATGATGGCAGCTCCACCATAATCTCCACCTAGAGTAACCTATCTGATCTATAAAAAATAAACCACCTATACATCTATTAAAGCATGGTTAAATGATGCCCAACTATTACTGAACCCCAAAAAACTAAGCTCCTGTTATTTTTATCTAAAGCTCTATGCTCTGACTTAAAAAAATTCTCTCTCAAACAACACAATAATAGAACAGGTCAAAACAGCAAAAACCACCAGGAATAACAATTGACAACAAACTTACCTTTGAATCTCATATTCTTAACACAATAAAAAAAAAAACATTTCAAACTTGTTAAACTCTACCGTCACAAACTTTACTTAGACAAACCTACCAAAATAAAAGTTGTCAACACCCTTCTAATTCCAGTCCTTCTTTATGGGAGTCCCATTTTCACAAATCATCTTTCATTTCTGAGCAATAAACTGGAATTTTGCTACTACAAAACTGCAAAATTTGCCTCAGGAATACCCAACAGGTCACATCATTGCCAAGCCATTTCAGAATTAAACTGGCTTGAATTTCCTCACTACTTACACCTCACACAACTCACTCTTACCCATAAACTAATTTTACAAACCCTACAACTGTACATCACTCCAACCCATCCTACAAACCTATATCCCAACACATAACCTACATTTCTCACATAAACAGCTCATATGTATGTCCAAACCCAATAAAAGAGCTGGACAGAGCTTATATTCTTATAAAATTACCAAACACTGGATCAACCTACTTCCCCTCATCACTCATCTAGACTCCTTAAAAGCCTTCAAAGCTAAATTAAAGTCTCATTATCTTAACAATCACATCTGAACCTGTTTAAATCACCCAAAACTACCTTAATTAAATATTGACCCTAGTCCTAATCCCAACCCCAGTGCTAAACTCCATCACTGCTTCTTCAATTTCCATTGCTATGTGACAGTCTATTATAATGCTCCAACCAATACCACTAACTCTATACCTATTTCCCTCCATTTCTCCATGTCATAATCACAGTCTCTTTCTCTTTACCTTTGTGCCAACACTTACACTTTGTTGTCTTGTAATTAAATGACAAACAGATTTACTCTTTGCATTATATGCTACTTTCTTCATCTAATTATTTCAACCTCTGTAATCATTCATGTAACAGACTGACTATCACGGCACTGCACTTGTTGCTTCACCATTTTCTGAAACAGACTATCTTTGCACTGTGGAAAAAACGAAACAAATGTCCCTGCCAAAACACCAGATAAACGCTTGAAATCCAAAGTAAATAGTAAAATAGAACAATCACAAAGTTGATGGATTCAAAGCGAAGCTGGTATCTTTCAAAACTGAATTTATTGTCAAAGACAGACAATATGTTTTCTCGGTCAGATTAGTGCTTTCACTCGTAGAGCTTCTTCAGATCATGAATAAACAGACCAAATACATTACAAAATATATATGCTACCCTATTCAACTCATAAGCCTATCACATTCATTTACTAATCAAGCCTTAAAGTAAAACTCCAACTTACTAAATACAGGGGTATGCCATAATATCATTCAAAAACTACACTCTTAAGTTCAGGACTTGCAAATGCAGCAGTGAACACACTTTGAGGTCAGGGCTAAGTCTGTCTGATACAAGCCGTACACAACCAGTACATGGGGAAGTACAGGTTGCGTGAGTTGTCTGGCATCAATTTTACTATGTGTGTGAGTAGGATAAAGGTATTATGCACCTAGGTGGTCAGTGTATGTGCTATGCATTGTCGTTTCACCAAAGCAAGGACATACTGAGCACACCTATGCCTGCCTGCAGACACAGCAGCTGGTGGTTCCCCCTCTGAGCCCTCCTCTGACTGTGGCTGTGGAGGGGGCATGTTTGTCCCTTCCCCTAGATGATCCAGCTCTAGCTGTTTCTGCAAGATCAGATTGTGTAGTATAGCATATACTATGAAGACTTCTGCACGTCTCAGGATTATACTGCAAGGCTCCACCAGATGTACCTAAGCACTGGAACCGTGACTTCAACAGCCCAAACACATGCTCTATGATGCTTCTGGTTTCAGTGTGTGCCTCATTATGGCATTCTTCAGTGGGTGTGTGTGCACTTCTGATGTGTGTCATCGTCCATGTTTCCAGTGCATAGCTAGCATCTTCCAGTAAATGGTCTTGTGGGATGTCCCCTCAGCAAAAATCTGATACAGCTGTGAGGCTTGCCAGATATAGGAGTCATGACAACTGGAGTCATGACAACCATCAGGGTTGCCAGCACGCACATTCAACATTATTCCCTAGGCATTGTATATGATTTGGAAGTTGATGGAGCGGTACCCCTTGTGATTCATATAGATTCTACCCTGCTCACCAGGTGATGCTTGATGTGTACATGAGTGTAATCTATGCCACACAGTACTTCAGGGTAGTGCTTATTGCTATCCCTGTCCTCAGAACTACAGGGAAACATATGTGCTCCCTAGCATGTATGAGCATAGCATCAAGGAATTGGTGGAGGATCCTGGAGGCAGATGCCTGGGAGATCCTCATCATGTCCCCAGTTGGTCTTTGAAAAGTACCTGTAGCTAATATTCTAAGGGCTACACACACCTTACTTTCCACAGGGATGGGCCGCTAGATTGGTTCTGGCTCTGAGTTGTGGGCGGCAATTGCTTAATTTTTATATACTTTGACAGAGGGCAGACTGAGATTGATTATTTGAGATAGAAATTGTCAAATGATTGTGTATGTTTCTGGTCATGTGAGTGTTTAAATGAGCATTTTGCTACTTGTAGTTTTGTTCTGATGAAGTCCCAATGTAGGATGAAAGTGCTTAACTGATTCTTTGCTTGCCAGGAATAAACATGTGTGCCTTGGTATATTGATTTGCTTATTGCGACCATGGAGGTCTTATACAAAGAATTTCAAGGAAACATAATAATATAATCATATTTGACAGTGGTGTTCAGGTTATCCATCATTAAAACAGCATAAATTGATCTTACAGTTGGAGAAGTGGGAAGATTGGGTAAGTAGAGATGAGAAGGAAAAGTGTAAATCTGAGTTTGAGTCAAATATAAGTTTCATCTTAAGATGTCTGCAGGTCAAGTATCTTATACACATGACAATGGCCTAAAGGTTCCACATTATTATAATGAGGTAAATGACCACAGCCAGGAGTCAATCAGATGTTGCTTTAATTTGTTTTTGAAACCTTTTAATTTATATCTGTTTTAGTGAAGTAGTAACTTGTTCCAAATGTTGGTGATGTAATGGAAATAGGGAACATCTCCTTCAGCATTATTCGAGTTTGTGGTGGCCAGAAAATGTTTTACACTGGAGCATATCTCTCCACACAATGAATACTACCAAAGGATGTTTCAGGGAGGGGCAGTTATTGGCGTTGTAGATAAAATTATTAGCTTTGACTAACTGGGTTTGGAATAGTACTTTTGACCATTGTAGCTGTTTTAAGATCCGAAAGTAGTTTGTCCTTTAATGAGAGTTTGTAGCAAATTTTTAGTATGCCTCTAATTTTGTTTGCTATGTGGTTTGCAACTATGTAAGTATGGGTGATGAAAAAAACTAAATTAAAAAAACTAAATAAAAAAAACAAGAGTCCAACCATCTGAGCTGAAACACTACTAAAACGCAAAGCTTTTGAACTTTCTCAGTTCTTTATCAGTGCACATTAGATTCAATTAAAATCAACAACATTTATATACATCACCAGCCTATCAAGCATCATCATATCACATGACCATACTTAAACATGAATACATATACAATAAATATAGTAATGAAATAATGCAATAATAATTAAATAAAAATAATACAAGAATGACAATAATAGTAGCAGTTGGAGTGAAATAAAATATAACATAGTATAATACACAGAATCATATGTAACACTGCCTTTTCTTTAAAAAAAAGGGGGGTGACTTCTTGTATGTGCAGATTTAAATTTCAGATTTTCTTCTTTAATTACAACTAGTAGTTTGAGTGGCTTACCTTTCTATGGTAGTGCTAGTGGCTTTTGTAATATTAAAAGGGTGTTTGAGAGAGGAGAATTGTTTCAGTGTGAATAACATCAACTTGCTATTCTTGAGGTTTAAGCACAGTATTGCACTTGGTTGTATTTGATAGAAGAAAAGGGTGACTGGATGATTGCAGTTTTTTAAGACTTGCTGCAGTTCAGAGGAGGATGGCATTGTCAGCATATTGCACAATGGTTGTTTGGTAGCTGAGTGGAGCTTATTTACAAATTAAAGAGAAGGGAGGAAAGAGTTGAGCATTGGGGGACACCTACAGGAAAGAGAAGGAAAGTTGAGAAGGTATGCTGCCATTTTACAGTCTAATTCTTGTTGCTAAGTTAGCTACTGAACCAGGAGAGCATAGGTTTGGAGAGTCCTTAGGAGGAGGATTAATTTATCAGTTTAGGTTGCGAGAGAGAGAAAGAGTGACAAATGCTTTGGATAAGTTCAGGAATATGGATGAGACTAAGTGACCTACATTTCTATGATGATTGATTGTGTTGGTGAAATGTAGAAAATCAGTTGTGATGCTATGACTCAGACAAAAGCAGTATTGTGTCTGCAAGAGGAGGTTATTAACAGTGAGGTATCCAAAGAACCATGTGTCAACACATTTCTCCAGGATGTTTGATAAGGGAGAGTATTATGGTCGGTCTATAGTTAAAGAATACCCTTGAACTTCCAACTTTGTGAAAGGGTAAGATATTAATTTATTTACAGAGGTTTCTTTTGTTTACCAAGGTGCTGGGTTAGATTTAATCCTTTTTGTTCTGAAGGGAGACAGTTCATTTAGTATATTTAGAAATAGTTTATTAAAGTCGAGACTGCTTCATCTAGAAGTAATACAGCTGAAGTTTAAAATAAAAGCATGTACTTGGAATTTGTGGAGGTTATATACTTGCTTGAATTGTTGTTGTCAGTGGATATTGTTTTGCTGCCTTGTAGCAAAGATAGAAAGACAGACACAGATTCTCTCCCAGATTTACTAGTCTTCTGTGCAGGACTAGTCTAATCTTGCATGGAAGCAGCTGCTTAGGAGCAGGACGGCAGTGCGCCATGCATAGTAATGAAGGCGTGTCGCCTGAGCCCCCAGACTTACATGGAGCGTGAACGAGTGCAGGGTGCGTGTCTGAGAGCAGAGCCCTCAGAATAAACATGCCCCTGCAATGTTAAACTGCAGAAAGTGGAAATAAATGAATGATACCGCTCACAGGTGTCCACATATCCCCACCAATAGTCCACCATGTGTACAACAGCAACATGACATAAAAATCAAAAGAAGAATCCCTCGTATTGGTGTCTAAAGCTCCGAATACAGCTAACTGTAGGTGTGCAGGTGTGCCCATTGCTTAGCCCTGATGAAAGCAGCATAAAGGCTGAAGAGGATAACAAGGACGATATATGCAAATGAAACATGTCAGCAATAGTGTAGTGGGCAGAGCATTCGCCTGACGAGCAGGCATTCCCTGTTCGAGTCCCAGCACAGCACAGTCTATTTTATACAGCATAGCATAGTATAAGCAATATTTGTAATGCAAAACCCACTAAATAACACACATTTCTATGAACACGAGTATTGCAGGAAATGCACATGTGAAGAGTCAGTATCATAATGAACAAGGCAGCAGTAAGCAGGCATAAGAACAGATTAGGAGCTGTAAGCATATGTAAGCACCAGTAAGTGTGTGCAAGTGCATTTGTGTGGGGTTAAGCACTGCCAACACAGATTAAGCAAAGGAGAAGCTAACTGGGTGTAAGATACTGTGACCAGAAGTTAGCAGTGCTTACCTCCGCGCAAACCCGCTTACATCCACTTTAAAGTGCCTTAAGCAAACTGTATCCAATGGCCGGTGTTCTGCTCAGCAACAAAACAAACAGCTTCTTCAAGTCCAGAACCCAGGACCATGCACATCATACACAAAATGATTTACCACTAAGCCATGCCAGATATGCATAGATTGTATGTTGTCAGAAACATAAGCCCAGCCCAGTCATGCAACAATACAGAGAATGTATACCTACAGCTAGATGGATGTGCGTGTGTGCAAATATATTACTATCTAAACAGATACAACATATCTATAGATGTAGCCACATATATATATATATATATATATATATATATATATATATATATATATATATATATATATATATATATATATATATATATATATATATATATATATATATATATATATATATATGTACAAATATATGAACAGATATACATGCAAATGCCAACAACTACACATATATATGTCAACATCTATATGTCCACATATACACAGCAAGTTACATCTATGTATGCAGATATATGTCTCCGTAGGTATATATGGACATAGTTAGAAATATGTAAGCAAATATATATACCCACAGAGGTATATATGGCCAGACATCTGTAGATAGCAATGGTAAATGAAAAGAAACATATATGTCCACATGCACCGTTAATGGGCTTGAGAGGCCCCAAACAATATACGTCATGTAAGAATTGGCATACCCCCCACCCAGTGAAACACGTTTGCCCTGTAATGCACTAATAAGCTCATTGTACTGTGTGTGTGTCCTTGAAATAGGGATTTAAATTAGGCCTCTGTTATGTTTCACATGTTGACATCACATACCCCTCTCCCCCACCCACTTGGCTGGCCGAGCAGTACAGGCTATCCAACCCAGGCCATCCCTGACCCATACATTCATTACCCACAATTCTGTTACCCCCCTACCCAATGCACACACGCAGCCACCATCCCCACTCTGGTTACCGGCCCATAACTACCACACCACCACACATTGCCCCCCCTACACTCCCCCCGGGACCCATCCCATATGTTGTCCCGACCCAAGTATCCTAGGTCTGGCACACGCTGTAGTCCGTGCACATAGCCATGGGTACCTATGTAACTCTAGGTGTAGACGAAAGTTGAATACCCAATGTTCAGGTTGTCCCACATGGGACAAATGTATTCATGGTACTAATAACAGATTACACGTGTGACTCTGTGTGCACTAACAGATTTAGTTGTAGGTATCGCAAAGCATACGTGGCACACAAGGATGGCTGGTATGCACACGAAACACAGTATCCAGCAATACCAGTCAACATTACAGGATATGTAGCTAAATATGTAGAGGTATGTGTGTGGTGTGTGTGTGTGTGTGTGTGTGTGTGTGTGTGTATATATATATATATATATATATATATATATATATATATATATATATATATATATATATATATATATATATACCCATAACTAAATAGATATATACCTCTCCCTCACTGTAATACAAATGTATACATACATAGACAGACATATATATAAATACTCACATATATATATATGTACATATGCAAACACCCATACATCCAGATGTCGTTAGATATATATATATATATATATATATATATATATATATATATATATATATATATATATATATATATATATATATATATATATATATATATATATATATATATATATATATATATATATATATATATATATATATATATATATATATATATATATATATATATATATATATATATATATATATATATATATATATATATATATATATATATATATATATATATATATATATATATATATATATATATATATCTGTGTGTATATACACAGATATATAGCTATGATAAGATACAGCACTTAAGAATTACATATGTTCACAGGCCATGTCAATGGGGGTGAGGGGCCCAATCAACAAACATGTAACATGTAACATCAACCCCCCCCAATCAGACAGGGGAAACATACAAACAAACACACAAACAATGTAAACAATCCACTGCTCCCCAAACCACAGGCGGGATACAACCAGAGGGGGGGAACACAGTGGACCCACTAAATCTAATCTTGGAAGAGAGAGAGGAGTGTTCCTTGCGGGACACCCCAAAATTGTCTTGTAATAGGATGCAGCCCGTGCAATGACTTGTGCGGGGAGTATATGTACCCGGACAACAAGGGTGGGAAAGACTGATGACCCATGGGTCGCGACAATGTACAAGATGGGTCCCGTAAAGTGGAGAGTGGGCAGTGTGTAGTGGTGTGTTTAGGCCCGACCTGCACCCAGTGTATGGATGAGTGCTGTAGAGGAGTTACGGGGGAAATTATGGGTATGCAATTATAGGCCTAGGAGTGCAAGTGTTGGCTGGAGCAGTTCTATTCAGACATTCCCAAGGATATATCAGTAGTGTGCATTGGGCAGAGCCGCCGCCTAATGAGCAGCCACGCCCGGTACAAGTCCCACTGCAGCACAGTCTATTTTACACGGCAAAGGATGGTATAACTAGATGTGTTGTTGCAAATCCCACTAAATAACACCAAAGAACACATGGTCACAACACCCCACTGTAGGTGTAAGCCGAACTACTTGGCATCACAAGAAATTATTGTTGTCAACATCCCCACCCAGGGGTGTGAGTGTCCAGACCTACCCCCAAATGCATTGTATATACACAGCTGTTGCTGTAGAAGAAATAGCCAGCTGTGTACCTTCCTGTCAGCCTTCCTGCACATCCCTGGACATTTCCCCTACTGTCTGCCCCTCTGTGTGCCCCATTAACACCACTTACCTATCAACCCCTGTTTCATTACTATTAATGTTCACAGCCACAAGTAGGTGACACCCTCTTACCCAACTATATTGGCAGAATCTGGAACCCCCTACCCACGTGTATTACCTCAGTTGTCCCACACAACACATGTAAATAACACATGAAGGAACACCTCAAGCACACTTGGATCAGCACATGCTCACCACCTGGTGAAGCCCCCCCCCCCAACTAGCACTCTATACCCTTACACCAACTAGTGAAACCGACACCTCCTGTCCTGCCTCGCATATAAGTCCCAACATCCTGCAAACCTTCCCTATTGCTCCCCCACCAATCATTCCAACGGTCTACAATACAGTTACAATGTCCCCCCTCTCCCTACCTACCTACTCCTTCACTATGCTCTTCCACCCTACCACACAGTTATGGCATAACCAAACCTAACCTGAATACTGAGTGTAACCTACCCAGAACTGTTAAACTGGAATCTCACCTCACCTTAAACTGACCTTTGTCAACAGTCATACCTGGCATGTAAGCCTGACCTAAGCATGTATAATACTGACATGTTAATGTGAACTAAGCATGAATAATGTGGTATGTAGCTATGGTAAGTCTGTTACTCTCTATGAATGTGTACACCTCAGTAGTAAATGTAATGTGTAGCTGGGGTTTACTGTGGAGCTCCACTCCCCGGGCCACCACTGACAATGGGGAAGCACCCAGTCAGATTATACCGGACAACAAATGTGAACTAAATACATGAAGTAGCATGGGGGAATGCAGCAGCAAATGGGGTTATGGCTGTTTTGGTGGTGGTAAGCAATGCCCACACCAGTTAAGCAATGTGGAGACCAACTCAGTGTAAGACGCCATAACCAGAGGTCAGCAAGGCTGAGCCTCGCGCACACCAGTGCATACCTGCCTACACTTCCTACAGTGCCTTAGGCACTCTGTAGCCAACAGCACTCATTGTGCCCATTAACAAAATAATCTGCACTCCCAGGTTACAACCCCACCACCCTGCACACTATAGTTTAAGTGAGTTACTGCAAAGGCATGGCAGATACACATTCAGCTGCTGTTATCACAAACATATCATCCAGCACAGTCATTCAACAGTACAGGAAATGTATGTAAGTATGTAGATTAACACCAGCAAACATGTGCACATTTCTCAATCACAGTATTCTGAACAGTCTATGTGTATCAATGAACAGTGCCTGTCCACACATACTGTGAGAACAGTAGTCTTGCACAATACCGAAGAGAGGAATTAAAAATGGTGCACACCATGGGGGTGTGTGTGCGTGCTTCATGCACAGAATGTCACACCTGGGGCATTGGATCTGCAGAACCAGGAGATGAGGCAGGCCTGGTGTGTGAGCAAACCTCTTCTTCTCAAACCCCTTGCAGGATGCTACCAGTGGGAGAAACAGTGTAGACCAGTAAAGCCTACTCATGACACAACAACTGGTCCGTCCCTGGTGGGACGAACCAAACCTTATGGGTCACATAGATGTTCCCACCAGTATCGGAGGAGGATCAAGGGAAGACTCAAATGTACATGAACTAAACAGATGAAGAGCCTACAGATGCTTGGGTCGAGACAGTATAATGGAGGAGTACCGATACATGCATGGAGAGAAATGTGTGGAGGTGTGGTATGACTGGGCTAGCAACTGGAGAATGGATGGATGCTGTGTACAGTGAGCTCGGGGGCCGGGGGAAGGAAACATGGGTAGTACAATATGTTAGAAATATGCAAATGAAGCAGAGCAGCAATAGTGTAGTGGGTAGAGCACCCAACCAATGAGCAGGCATTCCTGGTTTGGGTCCCACTGTAGCACAGTCTATTTTACATGGCAAAGCACGTTATAACCAATATTTTTGTTGCAAAGCCCACTAAATAGCTGATATATATGAACTGGAGTACCGCAAAAAATGCACATGTGAAATATCTGTGTCAGACGGAATAAGGCACTAGTAAGCAGGTGTAAGCACAAATAGGCAATGGTAGGCATATGTACGCACTAGTAAGTGGACTCCTTTAGAGTGCCTTAATCACTCTGTATCCAATGGGCCTTTGTCAGCCCGGCAACAAAATAAACAGCCATGCAGGCCAAGAAACATAGCACCCCATACACCATAGTCCCAGTAGCTATCCACCAAGCCATGACAGATGCACAGAAGAATGGGGTAGTAATAAACATGTCCCCACCATAGTATAACCAAACTGAACCTGTGAAAGGCATCTGTATGCAGTCATATGTGCCATAGCTGACTGCAGAACATACATGTGTGAACTGGAGTACATCAGTAAGTCCAGATGTGAGGTGTTAATGTAATAAAGTGTAGAAGTTCCCAGGACCCCAGACAGTGTCTGTACACATGTGTCGAGGATACATGACACATATATAACAAGTGGCAAAGGGGAAATCAATGCCAAAAGGTGATTATCATGCAAATCTAATAATACGCACATATAAGCATGGTTCAGCACTGGCTCCCAGACTACTGGCAGGATACTGACAGTGGGAGACACAGTGTCACCCTACTAAGTCTACTCTCAAATAAACGCATGTCCGTCCCTGGCGGGACAACCAGAGACATCAGCCGAAAAGAGTCCTCGGAGTAACATACCATGCATAAAAAGTAAGCACAGACGGTGACATATGTACATGTGTGGAAAGCCTGAAGATCCATGGGTTGAGACAACATACGTGAATGGTCCCAAGAAGTAGAGAGTAGGCAATGTGTAGTGGTGTAGTTAGATTAGGCTGGAACCTGTAGGAAGGATGACTGATGTGGAGGGGGAAGGGGGGTAGGAATGATGTGTACAACATTATGGACTGAGGCGTGCCATGGTTGGATGAACCTGTTCTAATGGGACCAGCCCATGGATGTCAGCAAGAAAGGAGGGGGTGACACAGGGAAGGTACTGGGACATACCATTTCTCATGGCAAACCACATTATGGGAAATATGTATGTTGCATAACCCACGGACTAACATATATACATGAACTGGAGTACTGAGGCCATGAAATAATATATATATATATATATATATATATATATATATATATATATATATATATATATATATATATAAAACAGGAGTACTGCAAGAAATGTACATGTAAGGTGTCGGTATCATAATGCATAATGCAGTAGTTAGGTTAAGCAGCAATAAGCTGTTATAAGCATATGTCACCACTAGCACACATGTTTACATTTCCAGGCTCAGCAAATCTGATGTAAACTAACTGTAGGCATATGTAACTGGAGGTCTGTGTTTGTGTGACAGTGAGCACTGCATACACAAAGTAAGTAATGTCGGGGCTAACCTGGTGTAACTGGTTGTTACCTGCAGTTGGTGATGCATACCGTCGCGCAAACATGCTCACAACTGCTTACAAGTGCCTTAATCACCCTGCATCCCACCGCCCTTGTTCAACCCAGCAACATAATTGACAGCCACTGCATGGCCCGAACCCAGGACCCTGCATACCACAATCATAGTGAATTAACACTACACGATGTCTGATATACAGACATCCCATGTATACCCAGATATATCATGCAGCACATTCATTATGCATAAGTGGAATTGTACTAATAGCACAACACTCAACCTCTTATTGCAAACATTGTGGACACAGTGTGACAAAAGTGGGGTACATATCTGAACACATAAAATATTGTTCATATGCATGTAAAACATTGCTAGTTAAACAGTGATCTGTTGTAAAACACATAATCTGAACAACATGATGTCTGCAACTGTAATGTATCAGCATTACTGACTGACCACATGCCTGACATCATCCACATCAATTGGCCAGATGAATGGTGGACAGGCCAATATTGTGAACCACTCATGCATGGACATATGGACAGTCATAGATCTGTATATGTAGAGAGCTACACAGGTACATATAAATGTCTGAGTCACACATACATCATATCACATCAATGGTATGTAGGTGGGTGGATACATATGTCCACATATATTTAGATATTAATATAGATATACAGATAGATATGTGAATTGCAGCACCAGATAGGAATAACAACTGGAAACCCCACCACAAAATAACTGACCTTATGCACGGTTGATGGGGGTGGGGGCTCACATGAGGGGAACCTGGTGATGACTGCTATGTTCCCCCCACTACAGTCATAACAGATATGCTGTGCAATACAATATCCAGCATATTGAGTTCTTGACCCCAGGACCCTCCGCAACACAGCTACAACAGTCTAACAGTAGGTCACTACAGCTGTAGAAAGTCAGGGCAATAACCAAAACATATCAACCAGTCCTCCAGTTATGCAACTATACAGAGAATGTATACCATCATCTAGATGTATCTGTGTGGAAATATATTACTATCTACACTGCTACAACATATCTGTATATGTGTGTGTGTGTGGGTGTGTATATATCTTCAACTAGCTGCAACCGAACTAGCCTACCCAGTCTCCATCTTAATAAACAGAACTATAACTGAGTCCAAAATCCCATCCTGTTGGAAAATCTCCCATATCATTCCACTCCATAAAGGAGGTAACTCTAACGAACTTTCCAATTTTCGGCCTATTGCCCTTCTATCTCCTCTATCCAAAATAATGGAACGCTGCATACACCATCAACTCTTACATCACCTCTTGAATAACAACTTGCTTGTAGATTCACAACATGGTTTCAGGCCCTACCACAGTACCTCTACTGCCCTTCTCTCCTTCACTGACATAATCAACAAAAATCGCAACAACAACCTGTTCTCCTCTGCACTATTCTTAGACCTCTCGAAAGCATTCGATATGGTCAACCATCAACTTCTCCTCCACACTTTAGAATCCCTGTCACTCGACTCACTAGCACTACAGTGGTTTGACTCCTATCTAACAAACAGAAAACAAGCAGTCCTTTGGGACAGCCATCTATCCTCTCAACTCCCAGTGACTATCGGTCCCACAAGGGTCCATCTTAGGTCCCTACTTTTCTCTATATTCATAAATAACCTGCCTACTTCCCTCCCTACAACCACCTGTATACAGTATGCTGACGATTCTACTCTCATCTGCTCTGCTCCATCCCCAGTAGAACTCCACTCCTCTACCCAACTGGTTTTCACAGCTGCAGAAAAATGGTTTCAACACATCTGTCTCCTCCTAAATCCCAAAACCAAACTTCTACTTTTCACTCCAACCCTTAAATCCACCCCAATCACTTTTCCATTGTGTCCTGCAATGGCACTGTCATTAAACCTGACGATTCCACAAAACTGCTAGGTGTTACCATAGACAATCAGCTAAACTTTGACTATCACATTGATTTAACTATCAAGGCAGTAAATAAAAAGATAGGTGCCCTCTACAGACTCAAACCCTTTCTTACTGCCACATCCCGAGTATCCCTTGCCCAAACTCACCTCATCTCTACACTACTGTATGCCTCTCCTTCCTTTATCAACATTTCTAAAGCTAACCTTCAGAAACTGAATCTAGCCTACCATAGTATTGCCAGATTTGCAACTGGCACTCCTTTCCATACTCATCACTGCCTTAACTTAAAGAAACTCAACTGGCTAGAACTTCCAAACCTAATACTCCTACAGCAACTAGTCATGACTTTTAAAATTCTACATTACCCCTCCAATACACCCATACTGAACAACCTTATCACACCTTATAAAAATCTCACGACACTTCGCTCAGCCAACAAGCTCCTAGTAACTACTCTCAAATCTCATAATAAAGCAGGTGACTCCTTATTTGCAAATACTGTCGGATCATATTGGAATAAACTTCCCACTGAACTGACCTCCCTAAGCTCATGTCAGCTTTTCAAAAAACAGATTAGAAATTATTTACAAAATCACTGGCTATGCCCATGCTCCAATCCTGACTGATAACTGCTATACTACCTGCTTTCTTAGCTAACACTGTATATTAAATACTACCTTGCTCTTTGACAATGTTTGTTTCTTTCTTTTTCAGATAGTGATATTTAATCTGTAACGATTATAGTATGATAGTGGAGCTTTCCTCCTCAACCCTTTGCAGAAAATAGATAATTATCTGGCCAGATTAGACCAGTAATACTGTATATTCATTTGTACTTTGCTTTTTTAGGCACTGTTTTCATTGTTTTATTGTTTGATTATTTTCTTGATTAGTGTTTTAGTTTCCTTTAACTGTATAATTAGTATGATAGTGGAGCTTTTCTCCTCGGGCCTCTGCTGAAAATGGACATGTATCCAGCCAGACTAGCCCGGTTAACAAATGTAAAATAAATAAAATAAATAAATAATATCACTATATATAGACATATATACATGATGATGGCTACATTGACACATATAAGTGTCTACACCTATATGTCTACATATACACAACACGTTACATATGTGTATGCAGATATACAGCTATGTAGGTATATACAGACATAGTTACATATATGTCAGCATATATATATATATATATATATATATATATATATATATATATATATATATATATATATATATCTATATATCGGTATATATGGCCATACATCTGTAGAGAGCAATGACAGATTAACAAACACACATATGTCCACATGCACTGTTACTGGGGTTGAGAGGCCCCACACACTATATGTCATGTACAAGTAGGCATCCCCCCTACAGCCAAACAAATCCGCCCCGCAATACACTACCAAGTGTTGCAGATCCCATAACTAGGACCTGACACGACATGGGCACAGGAATTTAAGAGTACATCCCACCTGTATGATGTCAGGATGGTATTGTTCACATATCATGCAGTACAGTCTGCCTCCCATAGGTAATGTAAACTTGGGTAGCCAGCAACATCCCCAGGGTATAAATAGACAGGCACAGATATGCAGATACATATATACATATATACATATGTACATATATATATATATATATATATATATATATATATATATATATATATATATATGGATATACATGTGACTACACATACACATGCAGATATATGTACAGTAGGATACATATGTAGTCGGTGCACACAATATGGAACAGCCACTATGCATACAGCTAACCCCTGAACAACTGGAAACTGTATGGGCCACCCATACAAATGATAACCATTGCCTGCAACATATACCCACAGAGAGGTCATTGGGAAAACCCCACATACAGGCTTGCAGAAACAGAATATCGTTCATTGTGTACCATGACAGTTCTACATGCCATGTCATATAGCTGTTCAGACAGTGACATCCATATAATCAGAGGAATGCAACCATGAAACAGTTATACTAATGCAGTAGTCAGGTAAGGTTTACAACCGTCACTGTCCAGGCCAAGTCCTTAGATTTATACAGTAGTGAGGACTGGCTGGGCCACAGGATACCAAACTATCAACAGTGTGTAATGCAGGTGTATAGTTCAGCAGCTGCTTACTACACTCTGCACAACAGCAGTGGGAAGTAAGGATGTTATGTGACCACATGGGTTGTAACTGTGACATAACAAGGCATAACTGACATCATCACATGCACGCTGACAAACAGAACAGTCTGTCTGGTGGGTGGCAGTAGGCTTGCAGTAAATGAAAATATGTACGTGATGTACTTATTGGTGAAGTAGACGGCACTTTACATCCAGATACCTTATGGCAGCTCACCACTGATACCCCCACATATTTAACAGCCAAGGACATTTATGGTGCCCCCCCAGACTCCATAATACAGGCCTGTATAGCACTGTTACATGCACTGGCCTCTGGAGTGCATAAGAGCATGCACGTATTGTGTAGGTAACGCCCACACATATATGGCCCCAGTCCCACAATATGTGTGGGGGATACAACAGACGTGGACTGATGGCAGTAATGGCATTGTGATATACTCACAGCCCACTATGGAACCCCCCCCCCCACAGCATGTCATATGTGAAAAGCTTGATATGTAAGTCAAGTACTGATAGCACTCCACACACACACACACACACACACACACACACACACACACACACACACACACACACACACACACACACACACACACACACACACACACACTGCCAGTGGGATATCAGACATAGGACTTGTGTGGTGGACAGACAACTCATGTTAGGCACACCTCTGGCCACCCAGAGGATAGGCCTACATTTGAGGGCTATGCAGACAGACTGCATTCCAAGGAAAAGTTGTATGTACACACACATCTTGTAACACCAGTACTATACAAAGCATAACACAGCTCTATTCACACTCTGTCTGTAGTTCCTGAACCTCCTACACATATGTAGCTGTCCTGAGTGTGCCTGTTCTCCTGTAGAAGTTATTGCTACCTGCTGTCTGTAACACCGATGCCCACACACACATATAGGACTGTACAAACATCCACAGAATGTCCAGGTTATGGCATCAAATATAACCCCTACTGTGCATAATATGTGGGGCGGTCTGATATCTCACTGGCATGTTAGCAGATATGATGACACTAATTATGGTGTACAGCAAATATGCACAACATCATGCACGACATATGTACACAGGTTGGCAGAGTTGTGGCTGGCAGCACATACACCGGGCCACTAATGACATGTTGCTGTGATAACCTCATACATTTACTGCTGTAACAGGGTTTGTGGCAACATACGTCCTATGAGTGATAAGACGCCAGTAACTGTCATGGCTTTCACCATCTACAGACTGCAATCCTCACACTACTGTCTGGAGTCCACAGATAGATGCTCTGTAGGTAACACATGGAACCAACAGCACAACCACTGACCTGTCTGCAGATGACCCTGCAGATGGGGATTCCACATAAACATGGAACTGACATGGCAGGTATGGAGACATGTAGGAAAGACATATCCACACACACACTGTTAAACCAACAGTACGCCACATGCAGTATAGCAACACTTACAGTCTGTAGGCAGGTCAGACACATCCCCCTCCTGTGTGTTGCCCTGTTACCACAGTGTATGTTGTTGAAGGTAAATCCCCAATCCATCACAGATGCTGGTTGCCAACTAACAGATCTAGTTCCTGCTCACAGTGAATGATAAGGGCCAGTATCAACATGATGTTCCTAAATATCGGAGTGTGTTTCCATGCAATTGACTATGGGACTGTTACCACAGCTGTTCCACATGCAATCACCCAGGGGAGGGCTGTGATTCATGCAGTGGCCATCAGCTGATCATGAGCATCACTTAAAATACACATGCTGCTGCTTAAGCAAAGCTGGTGTAGGTCTCCACATCCACCAGAGAGGGAGTGGGAGAGGCAGACAGAAACAAAGACATGTCAGGGAGGGGTGGTGGAGTAAAACTTCCGCTTGTTTGTGTCACACACCTACCAGCACAAGGTATCAAACCCCTGACAACTATGTAATGTGTTCGCAGTTTGATGCAGTTATTGGATGTGCCACATGGGTTACTTGTTGTGGAGCCCTCAGAACATATCTGTGATGATGTGTGACATCTGCAACCGGGATACAGTAGCTATATGGTAGGTGACGTACATGTGTCTGTCAACATGAACAGGTGCCAGCGTCAACACAGCCACACTCTCACAAGGACATGCACACATCGACACACTTGGCAGGGCCAGGGGTACAGCACATCAGTAGCGGGATTGCCACAACACATCACTCTGCAAGTACCACATGCACCACATGGGTCATACGGAGGTGGTATGGGCAAAGGGTATGAGGAGGTGTCTGACATCTGACAGCATGCTTCTGTATGCGCATGGGGGTTGTAGTGAGTGTGGCTGTGAACATAAGCACCATACAACACACAGACAAACACACAGGGTGCCAGTACTGACATGCATGGGTGCATGTCTGCATGGGTGTGTGGTGGTCGACTGTGGCAGCAGGCTATACAAGGGTAGGTGATGGGTATACCTTAGCATCAGGCCACAAGACAATGGTCTGCACTGTGTGTCAGGACTGTAGTTTCCGGTCTTGCCCACACAGGTGGGTTTTCTATCCCCATCCAGTCACCTATAGAAATTGTAATTCATGTGGCTACACTAGAATGCATTGCTCTCTACACAGACAGAGACACACACAGTTGCCACGTCTAAGGGTAGAACACCTACCTAGCTATTTTATCACTCTACAGCAGTACGCAGTTATAGGATGTGCTACAGTGATTACTGGGGTGCAACTTTCCCGGAGGTGTATTTCTAGGTGGGTGACATCAGCAGGCTTGCCAAAGTTGAGTATAGGAATTGTAATTTGTATGCCTACACTAAAATGCATTGCTCTCTACACAGACAGGCAGACAGACACACAGTTACCATGTCTGGGTTAAGAGCACCTACCTAGCTACTTTATCACTCTACAGCAGTACGTAGTTATGGGATGCACTACGTGATTACTGGGCTACAACCTTCCCGGAGGTGTATTTCTAGGTATGTGATATCAGCATTCTTGTCAAAGTTGAGTATGGGAGTTGTAAGGAGTGTGGCTACCATAAAGAGCATTGCTCTCTATGCAGACAGACACGCACACAAACACACACACACTTGCCACGTCTGGGGTTAGAACACCTACCTAGCTACTTTATTACATTAGTCCGCAGTTACGAGATGCACTACGGAGATTACTGGGATACATGTTCCCCAAGGGTGTATTTCAAAGTGGATGACCTCAGTGTGTTTGTCATAGTAGGGCTATGGGGAGGGCAGTGTGTGTGTGCATGGGCCATAACCCATTCATCTAGAGGTTGACACACCACATGCGGGCACATGCAGGGTTATATTCCACAGGTATGTGTATACAGCTGCTAGATGACTACTTTCTTGTACACTCATGTTGCACAGCTAGCACTTGCACCACATAGTCCATAATCCTGACAGATACTGGTGGCTAATGTCTACAGTAAGTGACATCTGAGCATCATGTGGTTGTAGTAATTTGGCTGTGTGCTGGGTGGGAAAAGCCTCATAATGGTTGGCTCCTTGTCACAGTCACTCTCTCCCACACATCTATGTACATGTACGTTTGGCTTATTATAGTGTATTGTTCTTGGATATATGCATGTATTCCTATCCACTGTGTGCGCAAAGCATGGGTAGTGCATACTGAGGAGTGTCTGCACTAACATCTCCAACTGCCAGATATGTATGGTCCACTGTTATTTGCAGACATGAGCTTATTTTGATTACGTGTGTGAGCATGCCCAGTATGACCTTTCAGTATGTTCTTGACTGACATTGCCTTCATTTCTCTAAGTGTGTGAGCATGCCCAGTATGCTCTTCTGTATAGAATGTGTGGATCAATACTAGGTAGTTTGTACTCCAGTGCAGACCTTTGTGTTGTACATCTACAGGTAGCAAGGTGTTTCTGCTGGGTATCCGTCGATCATTTGGCAATATGGGGACAAATTGTGCAGTGGATAGTGTGTACTGTAGGTGATTGTGTCTGTGCTGCTTCAGCCGCATGGTATCACTGTTGGCAGAGATATTCAGACACGTGTACTGTTATACACAGTGATGTTGTCTGTCTCCATGTATGGACAGGTGGACATTCTTGCTCACAATGCTGTCTTGGGGGACAAGAGTAATTGCAGCTGTGTCCGGTATTGTGGGCAGACACCTACGTATTCATGGTAAGTTATGCCATTCTGGAGGGGGAGCTGCAGACACTTGCTGCTGGGTCTGTGTATCTAGTTCAGCACCTTGGTAGAGTGCTGGCAGTGGATCCCATACTTGTACACCCATTGACAAGACAGTCTGGGCTTATCTTGCTGTGGCAATGTCTCACAGCTGTACAGATTTGCAGAGGTTGCCCAGAGGCAGGGGCCATGGGCCAGGACATTAACCCTATTGTTGTGTACGGGCAGGTGTGTAGCCACCCATTTATGTGTTTGCAGCCAGGGATAGTGTGGGCACACAGCTTGATGTCAGACCCTGCACATTCCATGCTGCACATGCACCCACCCCCCATCTGTTATTCTAACCTCTTCAAGACATTATGCATACATTCTCTGATAATTTCCCTAAGGGTATCACCCCATCACAGGTGTGTGTTAGTGTTGGTCCACAGTTCATGCAGTGGGACATGGTGGACATGTTACTGTGGTTTGTCCACATGGTCTTGCATATGGCTTATCTGGAGTGTGTATGTTTGTTATTTGGGTGTCCATGACTTCACATACATTGGCAGTACGTGTGAGACACAGGCCTTTGGCAGAGGCCTCTGGGGCATTAGGTGTTGCTGTGGGCCACATGTGGCAGGCTGTTGCATTCTGTCAGGCCTACAGCCACAGACCACCAGACAGTATATTCCCCTGGGGTGACAGGGTAGGTGTGATAAGTGTTCATGCAAGTCCCTTCTATCAGTCTTGATCAGGTGGTGTGGATGCTGGCAGGGTGCCATGTACAGCTAGGGACACACCTGCATGGGACACCTGCACTGCATGCTGCATTCTTTCACTATTGCACAGGAGGGGTCATACTGTACCCATTCCCTACAGCAGGGATATGGCCAGAGAGGTACCTGTGGGTGCTGCTTGTGAGAGCTGGGTGCATGTGTGCTATGGACAATACTTGCATCTGACACACAGATATGCATGGGGCATTCCTGGTATGCTAGCATGTGCAGGTACACCAGCTGTTTCCCAATACATCAGTCCTACCTCCTTTGCGATCTACAGATGTTTGGCCAGACATCACCGGTATCCCCTACTACAGGACCAGTTGCTGTGATGCATACCTGTATGTACAATTCCAAGGGTGTCTCCATTTCACAGTGATACAATGTATACTGTATGTCTGGGGTACCTTCGCCTGTGTACTGCTTGTATATCTAGCCCAACAGCCATGCCATGTCAGTCTTTCAGATGGTGACACATATTACCACCATACATTTACATTGGCTTACTGCTAGCAGGTGGTATACTGGTGGGGATTTCCCTTGGCACTGCAGCTGTGAGGGCTTGTCCCTGTCATCAGCAGTTCTGGGCTATGGCCACCAGGTCTTACCTCGACATGCATACATACTGACCACTCTCACACAATATGGGACACACACCATCCTACCACACACAGACCTGCATATTGTGCACATGCTGCAACCTATCCTGCTACCTTGGGCACCTCTGGGCATCACTGTTCCACTCGTATTATATCTACTCATGCATGTTACTACATTTCTACACAGGATTGGGGGGCAAACATGACTGTTATTACATTTCTACACTGGAGTGAGAGTTGACTGTTTCTACATGTCTACATGGGAGTGGGGGACACACTTGACTGTCATTACATTGCTATGTAGGATGGGGGGGCACAAGTGACACTTGTACACATTTGCTATGACTGCACTGGTATGTCATGTACTCCATTTCATTCTGTATTGCTAACTATCATGCTGTCTAGAGACCGACCAGTGTACTACAGATCGTGGCTTTGGTTGCCCTACATATTATTGTCTGATGTCCCAGCCTTCAGAACTGGCATCCCACTGCCTGCAATGCTGTTGTCTGTCTGTGTAGGCCTGAGAGTGGGGTTAACCCTAGCCATCATTCTGGGGCCATGGCACAGGCCCTGTTTGGGTCTGAGTCCACCTGTCCTGCTGGCTGCGATTGTTGTTGGGTATGTCAACAGTCCTGACTGGCATGTGTGGGTCATATGGACACACATTTCACATAGCACATTTCCTGCAGTAGCTTCTGTCTCCCTGTGTAGTACTGGCTTCTATGGTGACTCCAGTATGTGTTACACATGTTAGGGTGGCACTATGGGTGTCTACTGTCTCCTGCCATAACATTCAGCCACCCACTTCCCTTGCATGCTCACATCAATACCATAGCTACAGGTGACAACACATTCTACTCTATTTGGCAACTGGTTGGTTGATTGACTTACCTTGTGGGTGCACCAGACTTGCAGATGGTGCTGGAGGGCTGCCTATGTCGGATGCGCATAGTACACTACCTATACATGGTTGAGCACAGGTGGTGTCATGTTTGGTTTCCCTTTTACTGTATGTGCAAGTTGGAGAGAGGTGTAATTTCCTGGGACCCTACTGTGTCGGTGCATGTGTTATGCGTTGCCTCTTTGCCAAGGCCAAGGCATACTGGGCACGCCTCCTTCTGCCTACAGGCTCAGGTTCTTCCTACTCCGGGTCACTCTGTGCTTGTGCAGGCCTTGGCATTGGTGGGGGGCTGTGTGGCCCTGCCCCATTCTGTTCCTGCTGCAGCTGTTACTGCAGGATCATACTGTGTAGCATCGCACATACCATAACAATTTAGGTACATGTAGCTGGTGCATACTGCAAGGCTCCACCGGATGTGTCCAGACACTGGAACCGTGACCTGAGCATCCCAAACACATGCTCTATTATATGTCTGACCTGTGCATGTGCCTCATTATGGCATTGTTGTTCAGGTGTGTGTGCATTTCTGAAGGGTGTCATCAGCCATGGCTCCAGTGTGTACCCAGCATCCCCCACTAGGTGACCGTAGGGGATGTCCCCATTGGCAAATCTCTGGTACAGCTGCGTCAGATGCCATATGTGGGAATCGTCATAGCTTCCAGGGCAACCAGCACACACATTCATTATAATGCCCTGGGCATCACATACAACCTGGCAGTTGATGGAGAGGATGTCCCTACGGTTGATGTAGGCCCTACCCTGCTCACCAGGTGGTGCTTTGATGCATATGTGCGTGCAGTCTATAGCACCCACTACCTCAGGGTATTCTGCTATTTGGTGGAAGAAAAGCATATTGCCGGTCAACACCTCATGGGTGTTGAGGAAATATACCTGCTCACTGGCATGTCCTGACATGGCATCCAGGAACTGGTGGAATACTCTGGATGCTGATGCCTGTGAGATCCATGGTCGCCGGAACCACAGAGCAAGGGGGAGGGCTTTTGGGGGAATAGTACATTCCCGATTTCCCAGCGCTTTTCATTTAGACTTTCTGCTGACATCATCAGCAGAGATGCCGTGTTGTATCTGGGAAGCTGCAAAAGAGGGTATTGCCATTAGTTCCACAATGATAGTGCCAGAGCAAGCAAGCCGTTTAAGCAGACATGGTGTGTGAGAGCCGTTAGTATTGGAGCAAGCCATGCCCATTTCTGATGGATTCCACAAAGGTACGGTGTGTGTGTGTGTGTATGTGTGTGTGTGTGTGTGTGTGTGTGTGTGTGTGTGTGTGTGTTTGTGTGTGTTGCTGTTTGTGTGTAAGTGACTGTTAAAAGGATGTTAAAGTGCTGTTATATTATTTCTGATATGAAAGTGCTGTTGTTTCCTGTAAAAATGCTACTTTTATAGTGAAACTGCTGTTTGGATATAAAAACATTGTTGAATGTTTTGTAATGTTGACAGTGTACTGTTTGAAATTATATTTATACCTAATACATTGTGATAGCTGGGATGTATACACTGGATGCCATGATAGATCATGCAACAGAATAGACCAACATGTGTCCCTCAAGAAATGAAGTTAAAAGGAAGAGCTTGCAACAACATGGAAGAAATGTGTGCCTATTAATAAAAAGGAAACATTATAGTAAAGAGCGGGGAATTTTGTTGGTTGCCAGTGAGGAAGTTTACTTGAAGAGATAACTGCCTGTCACTGAGCATGGACTTGCATAGTCATTAGCCAATGAGTGGGACTTTTGGTGGTTGCGGTGGTTATCTTCCAGAAAATTTATTGGAAGAAACATGTACCTCTGTTTCAGAGTAAACATACTTGTCATAGGTGACTCGAAAGACAATAGGTGAAAACTTTTCTATTGGAGACTGTGGAGCAGCAGGAAGACACATGTGGCTGTATTTGGAGAATAATCTGAAGGTTCCCTGTGATTACTGGCACCTGTGGAGACAGTAAAACCATGGCTGTAAGACATTTTTAAAGGGAATTTTCCTGCTGGAGTTTTAATCTTGTTTTTGATGTTTGTTTTTTTTGTTTTACTTTTATGCTTCACTGTAGTAAACTGCATTGACCTTGGAAGTTCTGTCGTCAGCATGCATTTTTTTTTTGGTCCTTAACTTAAATTTTTTTGGGGGGGTTACCAGGCTGGCAATAGCATAGCATGCTAGAATAGCTAGCAACAGCTCTGCTTATATAAACACAAATGTGAGATTGCACAGCAGTTGTTAAAAGGACAACTAATCATTTGTCTTAGCAAAAAGAACTACTACTACATGCAAATAACCAGAGTAAGTAAATGGGGCACACATCACCCTGCACTCTGAGATCACAAAGCAGTGAAAGAAAAAGTAATTAGATCACTCCACTGACTGCTGCCTCTGCATAAGCATACACTGAATATGCAAACAGCCAGTGTAAATATATGCAGTATATCCATTCACTTACAATCATAAAACACATCAGTCTGTATTAATTTTTGATCTAGTACAGCAAACTGACTATAATAAAGCAGAATGAGTATAATCTTATGCCTACATGTATTTATACTATGTGTGTGAGAAATGCCCCAGGTGTCTATAACTGGCAGCTAGAAAGTACTCAGGCTCAAACCTTGCACCTTAAGTACAGTTAACAGCAGCCTAGAGTCCCTAACCACCACCACTTGTGAAAGCTTTCCGGATATATGCCTCATATTTATACTCTATTCCTCATAAAATCTGTGGTTTTCAGCATTTCTGTGGCAAATCAGTGAAGGATTGAATTCACTAAGTAATGACAGACATTTGAATTTCAGACTTCATATTCTTCAGAAAATAAATGGTAACACTCCCCACACTAACATTCCCTAAACTGCTTAGAACTTCCCAACTATCTAACATATATTCAACTCACAACTGCACACTAGCGTATTTTCAAATCCTTTAACTGTCTTTCCCTCTCGTCCACCCTAAAATTGCATCAGCCACATAGACTACTCAGAAGCAAAAATCAAAGTCTCCTTGAAGTTTACAAACCCATACGTACTCCAGGATAACTCCTATTATCTTTCTCTCTTGCCAGATCCCAGAATTCACCTCACCCTCAGATTAGAACTACCCAAAATACCTGCACCTTCAAGAGCTTACTCCACTCTCATCTGTCTTTCGGGAATGCTCCTGCTCTCACCCCACCTGATGCTTTCTACCCCTTTCAACATTCCTATCCCAATTTCAACCAAAGAGCCCCAATCAATCTGTTGAATTTACATTCTCATTTCATTGTTACTTTGTATGATCTCATAAATAGTGTGTATTACTTGTAATTTTTAATTCTTTTGTAATTATTATTACTTGTAATTTATGTTTCTTTGGTTATTGTCAATATTATAAATACTGTCATTACTGGAGCTTTTCTCCCCTGGCTTCCATTGAAAATGGGCTCAACATGGCCCAATGGACTTTCCCAGTTAACAAACTGGAAATAAATAAATAAATAAATAACACAGAACCTTCTATTCTAGCAATTTTCTAAGTTTATAAGATCAGTATTTGAAATTTGTCCATATTTTTGGGGCTGTATTCCGCCATTACTGGCTTTGTCCAGGTTTTTTGTTCTAAGAGGTTGAGAGCTATGGTGAGAAATGAGAAATTAATTTACTAAATGATAACCATTTTAGTTTCAGTCTTCCTATTTTTTAAGAAACTGCTGGTTTGGCATACTGGTATGTTGATCTGACTGTAATACACAGGGTTCCGGGTTCAAGACTTAACAATGAAATGCATGGTGGGAATACAACATTTTATTTTAGAAACTTTCCAAAATTATGCAAGCAATGTTTAAAATGTGTCCTTGGTTTTTGGCCTTTTGCCCCCCCCCCCCAATAAATTTTGGCTTTTTCCAGATTTCTTGTGCTGCGAAGTTGAGAGATTTAGTTGAGGGTCAAGTGGATTTTACAAGGCACTGAGAGCTTCAGGGGAAGAGAAGTTTAGTACTACTTATGCTAAGCTGCTTGTGTTGTTAGTAGCACAGCAGGAAGTATACTTGCTTTTGATACAGAAGGCTGTGGGTTCTACTCCCACAGTATGTAGATAGATCACTAATACTATACTGTGTTGTACTTTAAAGAGAGTGGGTGCTACAGTCCTATGAATGAGGAGGAGTTATCTAGTAACTATGTTTTTGTTATCAATTTGCCATCCATTTTCAATTGCAAAATTACTAGCTTGTCATTTTTTTAATGTAGCATAGGCAATTTATTCTTCAAGGGTAACAGGCGCTTTATTTGTAGATGAAACAATGAAATATAAAGTTGTTTGCGAGCAGCAGCCTCTTCATTAGTTACAGATCCCTGTAATTTGGAATTATTTAGATGACTGACTTCTGCAGAGGTTTTGCATGTTTACTAATATTGTTGGATTGTAATGACAGAAGTTGGAGTGGCCTTTTATGGTTGAAATTTTCTGAAATGGGTAGTTTACTCATTATTGGTTCATACATGTTGTTTCATTGCTTACTAGAAGATGGTTCCAAACTACAAATTTAAAACACATTCTAACAAGTGGTGCTGTATTATACAAGGAATATAATTTAATACAAATCAGGTTAATATAATCAAGAAGGTGAATCAAAGAATGCATACATGTATGCTTGCTCACAGGATGCAAAAGATCAAAATGGGGAAAAGACCAGCCACCAATGGAGTCCCCAGGGTTCAGTGCTGAGGCTTTTTCTGTTTGGCATATACATCTCAAAGTAGAAGGAAACACTAAAGGGCTTTGACCAACTAAGTTTGAGATGACTGCAATCTCAGAGCAGTTATGGAATCCCCAAATGACTTAGCCATCATGCAGGAAGTTTTGTTCCAAACAACTGGTACCAAAATCATGAATTGAAACTAAACTCCAAGAAATACATTATTGTATTACATTATTGTATCCTTTGGGAAGTTTGGGAAATTGGCAATGCCCCCTGAGAAATGACCCAGGTGTTTGTCATTTGGGAACTTGTGTGTACAGTGACCTAACTTTTAACCAACATGAGCCCAGAGTCATAAGAAATTATTTCTCTATTGCACAGCTTATAAACACATTGATTTTGACTAGATCTAGAGATGTTATTGTCCCCCTTTACAAAGCCCTCATTAGGTCAATCGTTTTGTATAATGCTTATTTTGGCATGTATCTGCCCAGACCCATGCAACATCTCTAGATCTAGTCAAAATCAATTTAGTAAGGATACAAGTCCTAAACAATAGATCTTCCATGGACCACCTCAAAGATTTCTCACTATACTCAGTATCCTACAGAGTGCTTAGAGGTGACATGTCTGGTATACAAGGCATCCTCCAACCTAATACAGATGGACCTACTGAACATCAGTAATTCACATGGCATCAGAAATACTTGGTCAAGGTATCTAAACTGAATGTTGTGGACAGATGGATATATATCACAGAGGCTACCACTGTTGTAGAACAGACTATCCATTCAAGTAAAACAAAGCTCATCCCTGTCCACATTCAAATGGAACTTGGATCTAAAGATGGGTAATAGAAAATGTACTCCAGGATTGCCCCTCATGCAACTAGTGGATAGAGGCAGTTCTTAAATGCTGCATCTCTTACAAGAGTCCCCTCAAATTATCTATAGTATGATCACATTTATTCTCACTAGGGTTAATATACAATTATCAGCCATGGGATAGGTAAGACCAATCAGAAAATGTTAATTCAAGCACCAAAAGGGAAATTAGCTTAAAATGTCCTCCAAGTGAACCTATGTTGTGGTAGTAAATAGTTTTAAAAAATTGCCCTTTTTAGTTCACCAAGTGCCCTTCTCACCCTCCGCCCCCCTCCAGTCTTCAACAGCTTCCGACACCTCTGGTGAGATCCTCATGTTATTCCAGTTGTGCTTTGAGAGGTACCTGTGGCTAGTATACCTAGGCCTACACATACCTTGGTATCCACTGGGATGGGTTCCCCATGTTCGGTTTGGTGTGTCAGGTGTGGCCGGCACAGCTCAACTACTTGCTGTAGGAGGTCTCTGTCCACCCTATAGCGCTTCACTATCTCCAGCTCATGTAGCCCCTGGTAGGTTACCCTGGGTCTGTACACTCTTCAACGTCTCCTCACTGTGGGTTGTTCAGCAGCATGCACATCCTCACCAGCCTCAGCCTCTTGCACATGTTGTTCTTTGTTGCCTGCTGCAGCCCTTCTCATTTTGTAGGTTTGTTTGTTAAAATGTCTCCACTTGTATACACCAGTGGTGTATAGTGCGGGAAATACCAGCAGGGAAAGTGTTTGCTTAGTTTATAGTAGTGTTCTGGGCTGGGTTGCTGCCTGTGTAATTGGCTTCTTCTGATACATTTCACCTGCCAGATATTCTAGTTCTCCTTGATTACCTTCCTACTGCTGATTTCCCTTCCCATTGCCCTTCTGTTTGGACCCAGGGTCACACCCCACAAACAGAGTACTTGGATGTGCACACTGCTGCTGTTTCCTGGCTTTGCTTCTTTTTTCTTCCTGTAAATCCCAGCACACCCACCCACTTACAGTTTATAAAGAGTGCTGGGCAGGTTTAGACACACCCCCTAGTTTGGCTGTGCTAAGCTGGGAGCATACCTGAGCCACAGGGCTCCAATCTGCTTACAGTATGCCTAAGACACCCACCCATGATGTCACCTACCTCCTAGTCTTGCACTCAGCTATTCATACTCTTACCCTGTTGGGACCTGCCTCACATGCTGGGGAAAACTGGGATTCACTATCCTTCCCCTCATTTGCATAGGATTGTCTGTCAAGGCATTGTTACATGTGTCACACTGTGCCACCCCCCTCAGCAACCACTATTCAATAGCCAGGCTGTCTTTTGCCTGCCATTGACTTGCATGGTGGAATATTGATTTTAGTTAGACTGCTTTTTTTAGGTTTATTTTCTTATTTCCCCACCGATCCCGTTTGCGCACCACTGCCCTATGCTTCACCAGCCGTGATCAGCGGACATATAATAAAAGTTGTATTTTGTACATTTTGCATTGTTTGCAATGCCAATGGCCTTATACTTGGCCATTGGCATGCTTCCTCAATGATATGCAGCCTTTATTTAGAGTTGTCATGTCCCCGTTTGGGATTTTGCAGTACCGTACTCGGTTACTAACCAAGTACATTTCTGCATATTAGGCTAGTCCTGCACGCCCTGATTTCTGCTTCCTGGATGGCAGATTTACCTCATGGTTTTCACCTGCAAATGGGGTAATTTGCATACGGGGTCTGGGAACGTGCAGCACTAGTGCTAGAGCACTTGCGCACATCAAACAGCCACGTACGTGGATCGCTCGGCCGCCATATTGGCAAAATCACCTCTTACACTAATCATGCATGCGTGCAAGCTTTTGAGAATCTAGGGGTCTGTCTTTTAGGCAACCAGTGCTGCTTATTTTGTTTGGAGATGTGTGTAAGGCTGTTATACAAATGTTATGCAAATGCTTTTTTTACTGTTTAGCTTACGCTGAGAGGTGAATAGTTCTGTGTTGCCAAATTGGGGACAAGGGGAGGGATGCAGGGTGTCATATCAAGGGTGTTTATATATAAACAAATGGCTACCCCTCCATTTTTTTTTATTTCTTTTCTTTGATGTCTATTTTTATAACCAAGACATAAGTGGAATAAATTATTCAATGTCAAATGCATATGCCAGTTAGTAAGCGAAAAGGTTTGCACTATCTTAGACATCATATTACCAAATATAGAAATCTATTTTGCTTTTAACTCAAGAATGATGCAATCATCTCTATTTAAAAAAAAATCATTCATAAGTGTAGCATTCTTCCAAGTCTTCTAGTGTTTGTAAGGCAATGAATAACACATTTATGCAAAAATAGGTATTTAATATTATTATGATTACCATTCATGGGCACTCACTGGTAAGATATAACTATACAGGTAATCTCAACAAAATCTTTAAATGGAACCATTAAACTACATACATAAAGCAGAAAAATATATGCTACTTAACTTTCGAATGTCCCTCCAGTCATAATTAGTATAAGAGCTGCTTACTTTTTTATTAAACCTTCCAGATCTGCTCACATTGGTCTCAAAGATTGCTAGCTAAACTAGACTGTTAGTTGTTCTTTAGCTACAATGGAAATTGAAAGGGAAAAACTGTGAAAATAACATGCTGTGAATTACCAACAAAGTGTTCTCCCAGACCTAGAACACAGCAAATGTGCTAGCAAAATATTTCTGTGCAAACTTCAAAACAAGTGAGGCAATATGTAAGAGTCATAGGCAGACAATGTAAAACATCTCTTATATACCTAAATACACTATAATTACTGTAAAAAGAGCAATTAAAAACTCAACATCCACCAAACCAGGCACTGAACCTGATGATTTGCAGGGGTCTAGCCAGCCCAGAAGGAAGCCTGCTTAACCTTTTTCCTGTATCATTACCCTGACTAAACTATAATTTATTATTTTGTAAGTTTTGCAAAATTGCCATGTTTTACAAAGCATAATTCTAAATAAGTTAAATAGATAGATAGAAATAAGTTTGACTACATTGTCAACTATGAGTGTTTGGAATTAAAATTCTGAAGTGTCTGATGGAGTCGATAGACAAGCCAACATTTTTGTTGAAGTTTTCTGTGGATGAACTAATGAATCAGTAGTACATTTTAAAATTATTTGGGGAGGATTTTACTGTTATGGATGATAAGGAAAAGGAATGAATGAGTGTAACAATGACTATCATAAACGGCGCAAGTATAGTTGTTATTTGTTTCATTATGTTAGGATGTCTGTTCCTGTAAAAAAGTAAATAAAATATTATTAATAGAAACAAAAGGAAATAAATAATTAGCTGAGAATGGCTACTGAATAAATCCCAAAATGTGTCTATACACCTGCTCAAAATATAGCATCAAGCCAGCAGGATAGACTATTTCCTAATAAAATGTTCAACCAAAAACCAAATGCTAGATGTGCCATAAATACAGATAAGACAGCTGCATTTTAGATAATGAGCTGGTAATCATGAGTCAGTATCTGAGCAGATCTGCAGTGGAAGAAATCATGGAGGTGGAGATACTGCAAGTGACAAGATAAGACATGCTGAACCATTCAGTGAAACATATGATTTAAGGATGACTAGGTAGGTAAGGAAGAGGCACGTTTAATACTGTGCAATCGTGGCTATGATGGCAATGAGAGCCTGGTTAATGTTAGGAAAAGGGTAATACAGAAGGAATCAAAAGGCACACGTTTGAATAAGAAATGAATAGAAGACTGGCATAGATGCATAAAAAACACCTACCCTTAAAGCAGGGAAAGAAGAGAAGGTTAGGGAAATGCATATTTAAGATGTGATTTATAGCAAGTAACAATTTTACAGGTTGAAGAACACTACTTGAGCAGACAACACTTTCGTTGTTTTTTGAGAAAAGTACTAAATACATTGTGTGGTGCTTTAAAGGAAAAGTAAGCCAGTAAATAAATAAATAGTCAGAAAAAAATGGGACAGACTGTAGAATACTCTCTCAATATAAGAAAATGATTTCCAAAAAATTTCTAACAGCTGTATGTTGAACACCCAAAAGCTAATACTGATATTTCCTTCAGTAATAAAGTTGCCTGAGAACAATTTGCAAGGGAGACTAGAACTCTTCGGATGAAGAAAATACGAACTGTCCCATGCATTCCCAGGCACTTTTTTCTAGGTGTTTTTAACCCCAGTGACCATCTGACCCCCTCCTCAGTCATACAGAGTCCTTTTTCTTTCTTTTGCCCTGGTGTATGATCCATAGCTGATGATAGATATGTCCAGGGGGTATGGAGTGGCTGGGAGTGTCATTCAGTCAAATTTGAAGGCAGTTTGTTTTCTCTCACCAGTAATCTGGCAGTAAGTGCATTTCAGTAACTTAACCTCATCCCTTGGATTGAGCGATGATGACAGGCACCACTGGAGATGCCCACAGTGCATTCCCTACATGACTGTATGAATCTGCACATGGACTGTGAAGGTCATGGGTGGCTAGGTAAGCCAAACAGCAACTCCCAAATAGATGACAAAAGAGCCTGCCCAAAATAATGCAATGGGGGCAAACCTGTTTTATTCAAGGCTGCAAAGCCACAGGTAATTGGTGAACTCTTACCACCTTTATAAGACAAGTCAGGATAATGATGACAAGGTTGGAATACTAACTCTTTCATAAAAAAAGTGATTCGGTTTTCTAGCAGTACTTGTTTAGAAATTTAGCAGAAAGAAAGTTTGATAACTTATAGCCTTTAACAAGGCAATGCATAGTAGCCCAGCTTCTGATGCACTAATTAACTGAAGTACATCTGAAGTAGGTAGAACAATTACTAATGCTGACAAAGCATGTCATTGTCCCGATGGATTCCTAATGCTGCACGAAAGTGCTTAACTAGTAAGGTAAAAATAAATCACAATATACAAAACAGGAGAAGGCAATGAAGCAATATAAAATATAAGAAAGCAAAAACAAAGTAATCTTTCCATCAAAGCCAGTTGTGGCAGAGTCTCGGTGAGCTTTTCCAGTAAAGCCATTGCACATTGTGGCATCATATGATTGGTTGGGTTGTTGGCTCTCTTACTGGCTATTCTTACTGATCTTCTTAAAGGCAGATAGTAAAAAAAAAAAATCTCCTGCTTTTATGCCATATCATTACAGTTAGTATTAACTTTGTTAACATTTTGATGAAGTCCTGACATGCTTTACCCAATCACTATGACTGAATACACAAATGTTGTACAACGTGTCAGCACAGGAATAATATACGGGAGTTGTTTATACTGTGTAGGCCTTATTTTCTTTATATTCAAAATTATCCCTTCAAAATTGACCTTTCTTCTTATTTATGGCCAATTGTTTCTCTAATCTTTTGTACATGAGCTCATACTGTGTTTTTTGTGACATAGAAAAGATCACTAGTCAAAGTTCAATTTTTTTGCATGATCTCAAATTCTTACACCTTTCAGAACCTGCCAAATGAAAATATAGTGCTTAAAATAATAATTGTGCAGTTGCAACTTTTATTAAACTTAAACATTTTTTTTTCTCCAGGGATTTAATGTGCTGCTGAAATGTGCCTGCATTCCTGACATTGTCTATGAAAAACGAAGGAGCCCTGTTCAACCATATCATTGGTGGTATGAAATTCATCAGTTCTAGCAAACATTTCATTTACTTTGCACTGACTATCTCCAACAGTGGATTGTGCAAAGTCATCAAATGCAGATGCTCCCTCATAATTAATATTATCAATCCTTTCTTCATGGGCTTTTGATGCTTCATTTGATCCACGTAATTGTGTAATAACTTTCTGTAATGTAGGAGTCAGCTGTGTCAGTTGTTGAATTAACAAGACAGAGCCCTAGCCAATTGGGGTGCTCCATTATCATTAATGAATATTTCCGGGGACATTGGTCGCAGAGTAAATACCAAAAATCCACCAAACAGATATTTTATCTTTTTAGTTATTAGATTTTTAACAGTAATTGATGAATATTTCCGGGGACATTGGCCATGGAGTAAATACCAATATTCCACCAAACAGATATTTTATCTTCTCAGTTATTAGATTTTTAGCAGTACTTCCAGCATTGTTTCTAATATTCATTTTTTGTTATATACCAAAAGATTTTGGGCCAAATGAGAACAATTATAAGTAATTATGTTTTGACTAAGGTGATTTGTTTGTATCATCCCATGATTATTTGCAGTGAGTATAAAGGCATGAATGTTTTTAATATTTGTTCTGATGAAGTTCCATTTTGAAGGAGAAAAGCTAAAGCTTTGGCTAAGTATACTAGCAAAGAATGAGACAGATATGTTTTACTGCAAAGAAGGAAAATGGGGTGCAATTGGCTGGAGTTGTCTTTATAAAGGAGACCACCCTTGCATGAAGTTAATCAAACATTTTGCTCCATGTTACAAAAGTCTACGTCTCCACCTGCCGCCCAGAGCAAAGTGCCATTCCCAAGCCAAACAGACTGAAACAGTTAATTTATCAGTTGCCCTATACAATTATTACAAAACTGTTGTTGAACATATAGGGAGTGCTACAGTGCTAGATATTTTTAGCTGCAGTGAACATATGCATCTAGTTCTGTATTTGAAAGGCTGTTTCTAGGAATTGCCCAAAGTCTGGTGACTGTTGCTGACTATTAATCGGTTACAAAGCTTCATTGCAATATTTCCCTAAACTGGAGCCTTGACCTGATGCAGTGTGTCTTACCTGTTAAAAAGAGAAAGCAAGATACCAAGAATTAAGTACTGCTAAGAATGAGCTGTGAGCCCCTGCAGACAGTACAATAAAGAACACAGGTTAGGTTTATATTAGTAATCAACAAGAATCCAAGTTATAAAGCAAACATATAGCTCACAGCCTTCTTTACAACTGAGAAAATGTATCAAATTATACAGAACAGTTACCTATTTCTTGAATATTGCATACACAATTAATTGTAGTAGCATGCCGACTGACAGGATATGGTGAGATATTTCATGTTGGACTACAGAAGACAGTCAGAATAGGTGACAGGCTATCCTTACTGGTCAGTGAATGTGTTCAGAACAAGAAAAAAAAAGCAATGAAATTGGTTTATACAGTGGGTATATATGTGCTATTTTCTACAAAAAAATGTAACGGAATAGGCAGCACTGTTAAGGAAAACAAAAAATAACATAAATGTACCCAATGGCTAAATCAAAAAAACTAAATAAGAAGAAATATGGCAAGGTTACTGAATTGTTTTTAATATTTATAGAACAAATGTGGTCTGTCTCTGAAGTAGTTCTTATTTTGAAAACATTGGTTTAAAGTAATCATTTACAACTGAAATTAAATATTTTATTTGATATGAATTATATGTTTTAACTACCTGTGGAGACCAACAGTGGAGTACCTATTTTCATATCTCACAATGCAGTGGAGTGCCTATTTTACATTACTTATGCTGCAGCTGGTCAGCAGTAAAGTTCCTATTCTTCCTACATCATGCTGTAGAGGACCAGCATTAGGAGTGTCTGTTTTACCTATCTCATTTTATGGGACCTCACTTCAAAGAAAATTGTTGAACATCAACAAAGCATGGCATCTGCAACAGAATATCTCGAAAACATGCATACGGGAGTTCCCACCAAGATTCCTGTATAACTTACTAGACCCAGTAATCTCAATGTTTCAAATAGTACTGAAATATCCAGGGGAATTTTTTAAAAAAGCTACATATGAGTGATAGCAAAGACTACAGAAGACTGCACTGGAATCTCAATTTCTTGTAGCAATACGGTACCTGGACAGGAATACTAGTATCGTAACCAGAGATGGTATCTTTTATTGTTCTGCATCTGAATCAGTTTAACTTTGGCCCAATAATTTCTTTATCTAAATAGAAGTAGCACATCATATGGATGGTCAGTGCTAAGGGTATCCAAATGCTTTTTTTCCACAATTCCAGGTTTAAAAATTCGTACCTGGAATATTGTAACGTTTGATGTCAAAATAAGGTAATAATTGTTTACTGCTAACATTAGGACAGTGTGCTAACTTTTTCCCGGGATTCATGAAAGGGCCTAGCATGAGCCATACAGCTTGTGCTAAAATGCCCTGCTGCCATGACATGGTATAGCATTTTGCGTTTCAGAGACACGTTTGTCCCAATGCATAAAGAACTCATTATCAGCTAATTTGTATTGTCTCTGCATTGCAGTTATTACTGTGACATGCAGATCATTGCTGATCAACACATCACTGTAATTAACTGCTGTGGCCATGTTATGCAGGCATAGGTATCCCCCACCCAGTCACTCACACACACACACACACACACACACACACACACACACACACACACACACACACACACACACACACACACACACACACAAGTGCACATTCATAAACAAACACACACACACACACACACACACACACACACACACACACACACACACACACACACACACACACACACACACACATACACACACACTCTCTCTCTTTCTCTCTCTCATTAGACTTTGTCTGGCTTTTCCCTATTATCTCCTTTTGCAAGCCATATCTTTGTTGTGTAGTGGTTACCCCACCTCCAATCCCCATACTAATTTAAGTGTCATTAATGCACAAGAGTTTAGAGGAATCCTTGGTGTCTAAGTGCTTCCCTCCACCCCAATCCCTATACTAGTTTAGATGCCATTATAACAGGAGGGTAGTATCTTCAGTGGCAATTGGTTACCCACCCCATGCCTTTGATCCCTGTGCCAAATTAGGAGCCATTAAGGCACAGATGTAATATCCCTGGTAACTAATGTTCCCTTCCATCCTTCTATCAATGTACTGCTGTAGGAGCCATTACTGTTTTACATTTTGATAGATGAACACAGCCATTTGGTCATGCTTCACTGCAGTGATGTGGCAGAAATACTGATCTACCCATCAGGGAATGTTATGAATTGTTTAGCATGTAGATGCCTTCCTGGAGGCAGTTTCAGGCATAGTTCTCAACCAATCAGGGACAAATCTCAATAGAATCACGGACAATTGCAGAAGTAATCAGCAACAATCAGGGGCGCTTTTAAAATATTAGTTCTATTAACTTCAGACTTTGACAGAACAAGAGAATGTGAATTAATATACAGTTTCTAAAGTAGAAGAAGTCTATAACTAATAATTGTCATTCTTTTAAGTACAATTCACCACCTATTTTCCAAAAGTCACCAATTTTAAGAGACACAGAGCAAAAATCTGGGTGAAAATCAGGGACAGTTGAGAGGTATGTTTTGGGACAGAGAGCACATGCCTAATATGCTTCTCCCCAGACTGCCTCATTAACATTCAGCACAGCCATGAAAGCAATACTAGATAGCACATCATGTCTTCATGCTAGAGCACCATGCCGGACAATGTTAGGGCTGTCTCTGAATTCAAAACGGTTATTGGGAGTTGCTGTAAGCTTTATGAATTCCTTCTTTTCTCTAGTAACAGTTATTTTACTTAAACTGCAAATCTTTGCACACAGAAATGAAAGGAAGTAGGATGCCACTTTGTTTTTATACTGAATATGTTGGAACATGACAAAATGTAGAATAAGGGTAACATTTATGCTACCAGTAATAAATTCATTCCTGCACATACTTTTAACCACCAATGTGATGCAGTTTACCATTACAAGAACAGTAAGTTAAATAAGTTTTATTTAAGAATAAACATACTAATGCATACCAGAACTTTAGCAGCTACCTTTTGCAACACTAGTTACAACAGGATAAATCATAGTAAGAGCATTAAGTTGTTTGAGAGGAAGGACAATGATTTTCTGGATGCGTGTGTAAAGAGGAGGTAGCAGGCTGATTTGTTTTCCATTTCCTCAATATTTTCAAGTTAAAATCCATACTGGAGTTGCAAGATCATTAACTTTGAAGCCTGTACATATGAAAAATAGAGTGCAACTGCAAAAGAAATACAATGAACCTGAAAACTAAGTGTACTGCTTTGAAAACATTTTACAGGGAGGCTTTGCAGCCATAACACAGAGGAAGGAATACACCCAATGTCCCTGTATCATTATTTAAACTCAGCATAGATTCTTTATATCAGGTGTAACTTAGAAGTCGGGGGTTGTGAGAAAACTGTAACTATTTCATGTTGTTATGCTGTATGCAGCAGACTACCAAGATAAAACAAAATATGTAATCTTACTGCTGTTTCATTAACAAGTATGGATTTATTAGGGTGTACTATATGAATAAGCTACTAATTTAAACAATACCTCACTTAAAATGACAAAGCTGTACTTTTACTGTGATGAGCAGTTAGATGCTGGAAGATCCTGAACTACACAGACTGAACAAAAGTTCCACAGCTTTACTCTCAAGCAAGTCTTTGTAATATCCTGAACTACTTTGAACAAAAGTGCCACATAATGCTATACTCTCAGAGATCTTGTACTCTTAGACACAGATTAGAAGTACACAGTCTCAACTGTCAGATCACAGCAACTAAATCAGTTAAGCAATGATAAAGGTTCTTCACACATTTCTACTCTTCCCTGGAGAAATTCAGGTGTCACACAATTTCAGCAATTAGATCTGAAGTTAACAAATCAGCTAATCGGCTTGCCCCCCTGCATATGTTTTCAAAAAATTTTTTTGTTGTTTTCGATATTATGGAATCTCGAGATTCTGGTCTTCGGGATTCAGAGTCTCGACATTCTGTAATTCGAGATTTAGTAATGATCCCATATATGTGTGTGTATATATATATATATATATATATATATATATATATATATATATATATACAAGCCCCCCTGCACCCCCCCATACCCCCTGCAACTTAAATATACCAACTCCAAGATCGTGCCACAGTTGAGTGAACGGCAGAATAGTGCCATGCAGAGCGGAATGGAAATTTTGCCGTTCACTCCACTGTAGTGCGATCTTGGAGTTGGTATGTTTAAGTGCAGGGGGTGTGGGGGGTGCAGGGAGGCTTGCCCCCTTGCATACACCTGTCTAAATATTTTTGTTTGTTTACATTTATTTTTTTTTTTTTACTTTCGAGATTACGGAATCTCAAAATTCTGATCTTAGGTATTCAGAGTCTCGAGATTCTGTAATTCGAGATTTAGTAGTGATCCCATATGTGTGTATATATATATATATATATATATATATATATATATATATATATATATATATATATATATATATATATATATATATATATATATATATATATATATATATATATATATATATATATATATATATATATATATATATATATATATAGTATATATATATATATATATATATATATATATATATATATATATATATATTATATATATATGTATATGTATATATATATATATATATATATATATATATATATATGTATATATGTATCTAGATATATATATATATATATATATATATATATATATATATAGGGGTTTATATTATAACAATGAACGATCAGATGATTGAAAGTTTTTATATCGACCCCTAAATCTCGAAAAAGAATAACAACAATTAACCAGAGCAGCGATTTGTTTCTCAGGGAAAAAATCGCTGTTCCCCAAAAAAAAAAAAAACAGTAAATGTGCCCCCCCACAGAACCCATACTTAAATATACCAACTCCAAGATTGCACTAAAGTGGAGGAAACAGCACAACCCGATGGACGGCCCAGCGATTTCTTTCCCTGGGAAAAAATTTGCTGTTCCGTCCATTCGCTATTTTGCCCGTTCGACTATTAGTGTTCAAACTAACAGAGTTCGATCATCTCATCATTCGCTGAATTAAAGTAGACCCTATATATATATATATATATATATATATATATATATATATATATATACATATACACATATTTATATATATACATATATACAAATATATATTTATCTCGAGGTCAAGTTATTAACACAAATTATTATATGACACATGCATAATTTGACATAAAAAAATTACATTTTAGTGCTTGTGCACCCATGTAAGAACCTCAGCAGACAATCTTTTCTCATTGGCTGAACTGGCCTTTGAGAAATGCTCTTGTACTCATGCCACTAGGTAGAAAGCATCAGAGATATTTACATAATATATGGATATTCACATATAAATATAATTATTATTGATAAGTAAGTGTAAATACCTGCACAGTGGTGGTACTTCAACACCAGGTAACTGTGAGATGTTTCCCAGCATGATGTCTGCTTCCATTTCATATCAAGGAGTACCATAATAACACCTTCTGGTTAAGGCTCTTAAATTAACATATTATTAATGCATGCAATGCATTTTTAATATTTCAGAAAACAGACATTTTCAGATACCAAGCATCCCATTTGTCTGTGGATCCTTCCCTGACCTTAGGAATGTTCCAGTATGTTGCAAGTCCAGCCTTGTAACAGCAAGTAACCACAACAGCCACATTTTCTTGGCTAGGCATAAAGAATGAAAAATGGGATAAGTCAGACGTATTGCTATTCTAACTTTGTTTGAAACTGAAGCCAGAATGATGAACTGACAGACATATTTTCATGAAAAAGCATTTCCAAAACTAAAAAATCTTGCAAATCTGTATTGCAATCAACTCAGGTGCCATGATCTGAAAGCAGCTATTTTACACTTCTACTTAATGACGAGTAACCACAATATAAAAAGAAAACCTGACAATCTCTTTTTCCTGGATGCATGCTTTGTCAAGAGTTTAAAGTTTAACTTGCACTGAGTCTTCTCCCTAATCTGACTTATACAAAGAATAGTGAAGCAGAGTATCTCTCGTCAGCCAATCAACATCACCAAATAGTTCATAAACTTGAGGTGTCTTCATATAGAATGCAAGTTGGTCAACTAGAGTAGGATGTCTCCCTTCAATATTTCCCAAACTGACTTATCTTTTTGATAGAAGAAACAGTTCAGAGTTGATTTCAGAACTAGTGCAACTGCAAGCATTTCAACCATGCCCTATATGTCAGGGTGTATTGTACAGCCAGAAAATGAAAGAATGCTAAAGTTGATCTTCCACATCCTACTGAATATAAATAGCAAGGTAATTAGCCTCATACATGCTCCATCTCTCTGAAAATACTTTCTTATTATATGTGTAATGGCCAGCTGGATAGATGGGGTTTGAATCCCACAAATACCTGCTAAAATGTCATTGACTGATGGGAGCAATGACACAAATGTTTAGAAAGCTACTAGTTGACACCAGAAAGATTGTCTGTCAAGTTCCACTACTTGTACTTTGCAAGGCAATATAAAAGAGAGAAAGCACACACAAGTCTAACATAACAGCAATTCACTAAATGGAACTTGTCTTCGAGAGTATAAATGGGTATATGCACTTCTATCCTGACTATGAGCTTTCAATATTTAGCCCCAGATTAGGCTCGAGCGCTTGACACAGACCAACTACAGAGACGAGTCATTAACCTAGCACTCCAAACCCTTTTTTCACCACCCTCTCTGTGATCTACATTGTCCTGTAATGTCCATTACGCATTATGACCACACAACTCACATGCATAGAATTCTTAAGGAAGGCTAGCAGAATTTTTCAACTCTGCTTTGCCTTCTTTCTAGCATGGTAGTACTGCCACCACCCTGGATATGGCTATAGTTCTTAAGTTATCTATAACTGATTATATCAAATTTTCATAGGCCGAAATGATCAAGTTAAATGGAGGCAGGAGCTATAGTTTATTAAACTATATTTGAAAATTATAACAATTAGACAATAAATAGCAATAATAAAAAACAGAGATTAAAAGTAAATAAATTAAATTTACTTAATATAGAAAACCTAGAGACTAGTAATTGGAGCGGACTTTAATGGGCATGTTGGTGAAGTGAACAGAGGGGATGAGGAAGTGATGGGTAGGTATGGTGTTAAGGAGAGGAATGCAGAAGGTCAGATGATTGTGGATTTTGCGAAAAGGATGGACATGGCTGTGGTGAATACGTATTTTAAGAAGAGGGTGGAGCATAGGGTGACGTACAAGAGTGGAGGAAGATGCTCACAAGTTGATTATATACTATGTAGGAGGGCCAGTCTTAAGGAGATTGGAGACTGTAAAGTGGTGGCAGGGGAAAGTGTAGTTAAGCAGCATAGATTGGTGGTATGTAGAATGACGTTGGTGATCAAGAAGAGGAGGAGGAATGTGAAAGCTGTGCCAAGGATTAAATGGTGGAAGTTAAAAAGGGTGATTGTGAAGTGGAGTTTAGGGAAGAGTTAAGACAGGCACTGGGAGGCAGTGGAGAGTTACCAAATAGCTGGGTAACTACAGCAGAACTAGTAAGGGTGACTGCTAGAAAGGTGCTTGGTGTGACATCTGGACAGAGGAAGGAGGACAAGGAGACCTGGTGGTGGAATGAGGAAGTACAGGAGAGTATACAGAGGAAGAGGCTGGCGAAGAAGAAGTGGGATTGTCAAAGAGATGAAGAAAGTAGACATGAGTATAAGGAGATGAGTCGCATGGCAAAGAGAGAGGTGGCAAAAGCTAAGGATAGGGCATATGGAGAGTTGTACGAGAGATTGGACACTAAAGAGGGAGAAAAGGACCTGTACCGATTAGCTAGACAGAGGGACAGAGCTGGGAAAGATGTGCAGCATGTAAGGGTGATAAAGGATAGTGAGGGAAAGGTACTCACAAGAGAGGAGAGTGTGTTGAGTAGATGGAAAGAGTATTTTGAGAGGCTGATGAATGAAGAGAATGAGAGAGAGAGAAGGTTGGATGATGTGGGGATAGTGAATCAGGAAGTGAAACAGATTAGCAAGGAGGAAGTAAGGGCAGCTATGAAGAGGATGAAGAATGGAAAGGCTGTTGGCCCAGATGACATACCAATGGAAGCATGGAGGTGCTTAGGAGAAATGGCAGTGGAATTTCTAACTAGATTGTTTAATGAAATTTTGGAAAGTCAGAGGATGCCTGAGGAGTGGAGAAAAAGTGTTTTGGTGCCTATCTTTAAGAATAAGGGTGATGTGCAGAGCTGCAGTAACTACAGAGGGATAAAACTGATTAGTCACAGCTTGAAGTTATGGGAAAGAGTAGTGGAAGCAAGGTTAAGAAGGGAGGTGATGATTAGTGATCAGCAGTATGGTTTCATGCCAGGAAAGAGCACTACAGATGCAATGTTTGCTCTGAGAGTGTTGATGGAGAAATACAGAGAAGGTCAGAAGGAGTTGCACTGTGTCTTTGTAGACTTGGAGAAAGCATATGACAGGGTGCCTAGAGAAGAGTTGTGGTATTGTATGAGGAAGTCGGGAGTGGCAGAGAAGTGCGTAAGAGTGGTACAGGATATGTACGAGGGTAGTGTGACAGTGGTGAGGACTGCAGTGGGAGTGACAGATCCGTTTAAGGTGGAGGTGGGATTACATCAAGGATCAGCTCTGAGTCCTTTCTTATTTGCAGTGGTGATGGACAGGTTGACAGATGAGATCAGACAGGAGGCCCCGTGGACTATGATGTTTGCAGATGACATTGTGATCTGTAGTGAGAGTAGGAATCAGGTTGAGGAGACTCTGGAGAGGTGGAGATATGCTCTAGAGAGCAGAGGAATGAGGGTCAGCAGGGCTAAGACAGAATATATGTGTGTAAATGAGAGGGAGGGTAGAGGAATGGTGAGGATGCAGGGAGTAGAGTTGGTAAAGGTGGACGAGTTTAAGTACTTGGGATCAACAGTTCAGAGTAATGGTGAATGTGGAAGAGAGGTGAAGAAGAGAGTACAGGCAGGGTGGAATGGGTGGAGAAGAGTGTCAGGAGTGATTTGTGACAGACGGGTATCCGTAAGAGTGAAAAGGAAGGTCTACAAGAGTGTAGTGAGACCAGCTATGTTATATGGGTTGGAGACAGTGGCATTGACAAAAAGGCAGGAGTCAGAGCTGGATGTGGCAGAGTTAAAGATGTTAAGATTTGCAATCGGTGTGACTAGGATGGATAGGATTAGGAATCGGTATATTAGAGGGTCAGCTCATGTTGGACAGTTTGGAGACAAAGCAAGAGAGACGAGATTGCGTTGGTTTGGACATGTGCTGAGGAGGGATGATGGGTATATTGGGAAAAAGATGCTAAGGATGGAGCTGCCAGGTAAGAGGAATAGAGGAAGGCCTAAGATAAGGTTTATGGACGTGGTGAGAGAGGACATGCAGGCGGTTGGTGTGACAGAGCAAGATGCAGAGGATAGGAAGAAATGGAAAGAGATGATCCGCTGTGGCGACCCCTAACGGGAAAAGCCGAAAGAGAATGATGATAGAAAACCAATTAAGTATGCAGAGGAATAAGAAAGTGCACAATGAATAGCAAAATAACAGTTGCACTAGTCAGAGAATGGAAAGAAAAAATTATCTACATATGACTAATTGTTCACACTATCGCTCAGTAAAGAATACTAAAACTAATTACCCTAATATACTAAAATAAACAGGCAGCCATTTTCACAGACATGTCAATATTTTTCCAAGCAATGACAGGACAGAACAAAGACCATTTTCAAGTATTTTTACATTCAAGTTCCTCATGCCTGTTTCACAGAAACTAATATGCCATTTCCTTTTGCAGAAAAAAAAAAATACATCAACTTATTTTAGTTGTTAAACTAAACCACTTCCTCCACCTATAAAAACAAAGAATCAGTCCAGAAACAATAGAAAGTATCCTTAGACATATATCTCATAAATGTCTACATGTTAATGTCTGCTTTTTTCACAGTTTTACTTGACAGCTTTTTTGAAGTAGACTCTAACTGCATTTTTAGTCTGCTAGTACAGGAGATGCAACAGATTATATTTCACATTTAAAACAATAGACTCATGCATTTACCTTCCTTTTAGCTCATTTAATATATACAAGCGAAAAGGTGACAGAGTTACACACATATTGCAGACCAAATGTACAGCTCTGTTTTCCATAAGCTGATATAATCAACCACCTACCTTAATACCCAGTGCCTCTGTTGAGTAGAGCCACTGGAGTTATCCCCGGGGTGAATTTTCCATTTCCCATCCACTCATCAAGATTTCTCTTGAAGAGGCTTTGCGAGGTCCTCTGCTTGACATGTATGGGAAGTCTGTTCCATAGCACGGGCAGTCTCTGGGTTATGAACCTGACCTTCCAGCAAGTTCATTTGATTGTGGTAATGAGATTGAGGTCTCTGGAATGTGTGGTGCAGAAGGATTGGGATTTCTTTAGATGTAGCATTTCTAACAGAGCTGGGTCAGACATGGCTTTGTAAGTTAATTCAGCACACAACGTACTCGCACGTAAGGGTGCCAGAGTGTTTATTTTCCTATCGTAGGGATTGTAATTTGGGGTCATACCTTAGTCATTTCAAGTCTGGATTTAAAAAGTCCACTTTTGGTCAGCAAACTACATTAACTGGGGATAAACTGATGGGGTCCTTTCCCTGTGGGCACTGCTCATTCTGTACACATATGCTTAAAACCAAGGAATTTTCTAGATACTAGTAAAGTTTACCAGGTTAAATGTTTTGGTAATTGTGAGATGGACTGGATGGTCTATTTGGCCACCTGCTCCTGTTCCACCTTTTATGTGGGACAGATGTCCAGGCCGCTTAGGATCAGAATGTCTGAACACTTCAGCAACATAAGAAACCAGCGTCTGACTAATGCCCTTTACGAACATGTTCAAAATCACAAAACAGCCAAATTTCATTTTATTGTTATAGATAAAATTTGGGAGGACAGATCCAGGAAAATGGGATGGCACAGTATATTGAATAATAAGGAGAAGGCTTGGATAATTAAATTAGGGAGTTTATTTTCCCCTGGCCTGAATGACCATCTTTGCATGGTGTTTTGTATAAGTTATATATATGATTCTATGTACTGTGCTATGTCTTTAAATGCTGATTCTTCTTCTTCTTTCGGCTTTTTTCCAGTTAGGGGTCACCACAGTGGATCACCTGTCCGCTCAAGATTGGCAGTAGTGTTTTACAGTGCCGAGTTGCCAGCCCGGTGCCCAACCTTCCACGGAAGGCACACACACATGCACTCACGACTAGAGCCAATTTAGAGTGTCCAATCCACCTACAGCATGTCTTTGGGATGTGGGAGAAAACCGGAGGACCTGGAGGAAACCCACATGACCACAGGGAGGACATGCAGACTCCACACAGAAGGCACCCCTCCCTTTAAATGCTGATTAATCTGCTTAATTAATGTACTCAGAATACTATTTAAGTATTCTTTGAATGTTATGAGTGTATCACTGATGAAGGCCTTGGGGCCAAAACCAGTTTGATTCATGGTTTATATATTATTATATTAATATATATATATATATATATATATATATATATATATATATATATATATATATATATATATATATATATATATATATATATATATGTGTGTGTGTGTGTGTATTTTTTCTCAGTCTTTGGTGCTGGCCTCTTTTTTTGAGTTTGTAAGTTAAGCAGAGATTGCCTCTAAGTAGGCGATATGAGACAGATAATAGTTGTAGTTTTTTTGAGTCTGTCCATATAGGACAAATGTTTAAGGCCTAGGATCCTCTTTGTGAGGTACTTTTGCAGCCTCTCCAGTTGTTGCAGGTGTCTAGTGAGGTACATGCCAAATGGGGCATTGTACTCAATGATTGGCCTAATGAGGGAAGAGTAGAGGGAGACAATGACCTCTTTCTTCTTGGATGCAAAACCCTTAGTAATGAGATATGCCACATAGAAGGACTTTCTGACCACAGTGGAAGTATGGTGATCAAAAGAGAGGTTGCTGTCAACCTGTGTTCCCAGATCTCTTATAACGCCTTCTGTGTTTAGTGGACTACCATCAATGTGGTAATTCATGGGAACCGGTTTTTCCCAAAGGGGTTGACGACACATTTTTTGGCATTGAGCTTAAGGCCATGGTTCTGACACCAGTCGTTGGTCTCAGTGAGGCCATTCTGTAGGATGTCAACATCACTTGGGGAGTTAATAATAGCTCCCAACTTGCAATTGTCTGTGGACTTTGTCAGCCAGAGTCCCTTTGTATTGGCCTGAACTTCAGAAAAGTAGATACCAAACAGGCGAGGACCCAGGACCGAACCCTGTGGGACTCCACTCATGAGTAATCGGCAGTCTGACTTGGAGTCAGCTACTTTCACACTGTGGGTTTTATCTGTGAGCCAGTTTGCAACCCACCTAGTGATATAGGGGTTGATGCCAAGCTTAGTGAGGTTTTTCTATGATTCCTGAGTGGGGAATGGTATCAAAAGCCTTGGCCAGATCAAGGTAGGCAGTATGAACCACCTTGCCTTCATCCACAGCTCTGGTGACTAACTCAAAGAAGTTGACCAGGTTGAGCAGGCATGACCTTCCCTTCACAAAACCAAACTGTGTGGGATCCAGAGTTTGGAGATTCCATATATTCTTGTTTATTAAGTCCATGATGATGTGTTCCATAGCTTTGCATATCAGACTCATCAGGTAATGGGGCAATAGTTCCCAGGGTCTGTAGTCACTCCTCCTTTGTGGAGAGGGATGACTGTAGCAGTGCACCATTCAGTAGGGACAAAGCCTGAGGTGAGGCTGTGATTGAACAGGGCACACAGGTGAGGTGCCAGTTCACTCTGTAATTCATGTAGAACACAGCCAGGGATATTGTCAGATCCCACAGAAGCTGTATTCATGGCCATGGACAGTGTTGTTTTAACCTGTGTAGCAGTAATACTAGGTGGCTGGCAATCTACTGGTATTGTGATTGGTCCTTTGGGGGGGAGAGGGGTAAAGTTGACAGTGAATCCGTCGGCCAGTATACTGGCAATATCTGTTGGTTCGCTATAGGAGGTACCATTGTGCAATAGCTCAGAGCAAATCTGGGTATTGCCATGGAGATTGTTTACATAACTATAGAAGGCCTTGTGGTTGTCTTTACTATCTTCTGCAATTCTGTTTTCATAGCTAGCTTTACATGATTTTTTGAGGTGTTTCAACTTTTTGTTGAGGCTGATAAGGGCATTTTTTTAGTCTTGGGACTTCACCTTATTCCACATCAGTTTCCTTCTTCTGTTGTAGAGTTTGTTTATGGCAGGGGACCACTAGATTGGCTTCCTTTTTTGGAGGAGACCATCTTGGTTCTATTGGGTATGGCGAGATCCATGCATTTGTGTACGTGTTCGTACAGTGCATTGTTGTATGATTCTGCAGTCACGCAACTATTCTCCGTTTGCATGGGTACCATGAAGTTAGCCACCTCTGTTTCTAGGAGCCCAATGTTAGATTTGGAGAAGTTTTTCATGGTGGTTACCTTTGCGGGGGTGGGTGGGTGTGGGTGGGAGGTATTTGGAATTCCTAGGTAATTACTTTGTGGTTGGATCTAACCAGGGAGGAGCTGACTATTGGTGTAGAGCAATGGTCGCACATGTTAGTAATATCCAGGTCAAGGATTTTGCTACCTCTAGTGGGGGTAAAAACGAGCTGGTCCAGGGTATTGGAATTAATTAACTCCAGGAAACGTTGGGCAAATGTATTGGTACATGTGTAGTTTACCCACTTAATGGAGGGGTATTTGAAGTTGCCTAGTAACAGAGTGTTAGATTGGACCATAATATTTTCCAGGGTGCTTAGGAACATGGATTGTGAGTCTTGGGACATGGTTGGGGACCTATAGCAGGCTATGACCTGAATCGTTGTCTTACCCAATGTTAGCTGCAGCTGAAATATCTCTAATGTGTTATGTAGTTTATTGGCTGTTTGGTCTGATAAATGCCAAATACAGGGGCATAATGACTTCCTTGGGCCTAGATGCCACACCTTTGCTTATAAGTTGCACAACATAGAATGATTTCCTCACTACTGTAGATACCTGATGGTCAAATGCTAGATTACTGTCTATGTATGTCCCTAAGTCCCTGACTACTGGGTCAGCTCTAAAGGGTGTGTTGTCAATATGATAGTTACCAGGGGTGGATGACTTCCCAAACGATACTGTTATGCATTCTTGTAATTTAGTTTTAGTCCATGGCTCTAACACCTGTTGTTTGTCTGTGCTAGCCCTTCCTGCAGAACATTTGTGTCAGTGTGAGATTCAATGACAGCTCCTAATTTGCAATCGGGATTCAATGACAGCTCCTAATTTGCAATCATCTGCAAATTTAGTCAGCCAGAGATCACTGACATTAGCCTTTACTTCACAGAAGTAAATGCCAAAAAGGAGCAGTCCAAGGACCCATCCCTGATGGACTTCACTTGTGATTGGCCACTTTGTAGACATAGACTACCCCGTTCTAACTTCCTGGGTCCTGTCTGTGAGCCATTTGGCTATCCCACCAGGTGACATACAGGTTTGTACCTAATCTCTTGTGTTTGTCATCAATGTATGAGAGGGATATTGTGTCAAATGCATTGGCCAGGTCAAGGTAGACAGCATGAACCATTTTGCCATCATCCATTGCTTTGGCGATGTTTTCAAAGAAGTTGACCAGGTTGAGTATGCATGAACTACCCTTGATGAAATCAAACCAGGTTGGGTCCAGTGTCTGGAGGTTTACTATATCATTATTGATCATTTCCATGATAATTATTTCCATGGCTTTGCATATAAGACTAGTGAGGCTTATAGGTCTGTAGTTTCCATGGTCTGTAGATGGCCCACCTTTGTGCAAAGGGATAACTGTTACTGTTTTCCATTCAAAAGGCATGAAGCCCATTTGGAGGCTACAGTTAAATAGTAATTCCAAAGAGCCTGACAGGTCATGTTTAATGCTATTTAGAAGGCATCCTGGGTTATTGTCTGGGCCCATTAATACAGTGTTCTTGGCTTTAGAGAGAGCACTAAGGACCTACTCCCTAATGATAGCAGGTATAGTTACATTTGATGGTATTTCTTGAAAGAAGGACAAGTGGGAGAGAGAGAGGTAAAGTTGGAGCTGAATTTGTCAGCCAGTAGTTTTTGCTGCATCTTGTGGCTCAGTATAGGTGGCTCCATTAACAATAAGGTTTGCACACAACTGCGTATTGCCTTTGAGGTTATGAACATAGCTAAAGAATGTATTGTGATTATCCTTGGCCTGGGAGGCAAAATTTACCTCAAATTTGGCTTTGGTAGACTTTATTTGTCCTCTGAGTTGTCTGTTTAGTATGATGAGAGTGCCTTTATAATGCTGGGTGCTGCACCTCCTAACATTTGCCATGATTTTCTTCCTTCTGTTTAACAGCTTATTGATTTGTGATTCCACCAGGGTGGCTTGTTTTCTGAGTTATTTCTGTACTTCTTCCTGGTGGGTGCAGCTGCCTCTATGCAGCTATAAAATGCTTGTATAGGGGTTCTGTGAAAAGTTCTGCATAGTCAGCAGTGTTCTCAGGGTTTATGGGGGCTTGACATTTTGCCAGGTTATCACTTAATAGTAGGAAGATAGCTTTACAATAATTTCTGAATATTTCAGGGTTAGCTGGTGGTCCAGGAGACCATTTTGTAATTATCTTACTAGGGAGGACATTACACTAAGAGGTATGCAGCACGCTCCCATATTAGTGAGGAGAAGATCCAATATGGTTGCACCCCGTTTTTTGTATTGACAATCTGGTCCAGAGAGTTTGTGTTTACAACATCCAGGAATCTCTGTGCCTCTATGTTTGGTGTCACATCAGATTCCCAGTTAATAGTGTGGTAATTAAAGTCACCCATAAATATGGTATTGGGTTGGATGGTGAGTGTTTCCAATAAGTTTAAATACATGGCATGGGTTTTCTTGGTCATATAAAGGGACATATGGCTTGCAAGGAAGTTGTATTGCATTTTGCCTATGGTGATTTGAACATGGAGTAGCTCAAGTGAATTGCCCTGTTTGACCAGCCTCGAGGGTATATTTATTTTTAATGCATATTGAGACACCTTTACCTTTAATCTCTGTCTGTTTAGTAGCTGGTCTAAATGTGGGGAGGGCATTATAACCTTGCACCATCGGTGTGTTGTCCACAGCTTTAAACTATGTCTCAGTGACTGCAGAAATGTCAGCATTCTCTAGGGTGAAGAGAGCTTCTAGGGAGTGGAGTTTTTTGTTTAGACTTCTAGCACTGAGCAGTAATACCTTTAGATTTTTTTGGTTTTAATTTGCTATATTGGAAGTACCTTCAGTTCGGCATTGCCTTCAAAAAGGCACTATGGAGGAAGACAATGTTTTAGCTAATATTCGAAAGCCTAGAGGAGTGAGGTGCAGATTATCCTTGAGAAAGCAGCATGGTCTACTGACCATCTCCTTCCATGCTGACAAATATTGTACCACCTTAGAATGATACCAGAAACTAAGCCAATTATTAAAGTCAGTCATCTTTTGTTTGTATTGTGGCATTATCTGTGGAGAAGGTAAAATGCTGCTCAATGCTAGGATCATACAAGCCTGTGACAGATATTCCAAGAGCTCCATGATCCCTCTCTTCATATAGTCTGAGGAGGTATGTCTGAGGTCATTTACATCTACGTGGACTATGACTGAGTCATACTGTTACTTGTGGTCCAATGACCCAAGTACATGGTAATGTGGTAGATCCTAGCCCCTGATAAACAACTGACTGTGACTTTCTTCATACTCAGCCTAGTGAGCGGGACATCAGTGTGTCTCACGAAGGAGTCTCCAATGACCAGAATTTTGGATTGTGTAGTGACTTGCCTTATGGGCTTAGAAGTAGAGGCTTCATGAGATGTGGTTGTATATGTTGATGTGGCTGTTATATTAAAAAAGTGCATTTGGGGCTGCTGAGGGATTTGTTATTTGTACTTCATCTAGAAGGTCTTTGGGGTTTAGGAAGATTGCATTTAAGTGCCTCAGCATATGCGGCTCTACATGACTGCTTTGAATTGTGTGCGATGTGTGCAGTGTGTGTGTGCTACTGACAACCTTATTGACATTAGGAGTACTTTTATATGAGAGCTTTGCCACCAGTGACATTGTGTAAATGCATCTCTCTTGTACCATCAGTTTGTTTGAGAATTAACTGGCTGTCAGCAAACATGAGGCAATTTCTTCATTGCCTGTGGATGCCCATATCCACCAAGTTGGTAACAGAGATAGTGGGAGAATTCATATCCATGGCAACAGACTCTTTTTATTGATTATACAGCTGTAGTGAGAATATAAAGCAATGTCAGGAATATCTGGTTTGCAACTCTGGGGACAGTGCTTGCACTGTAAACTAGTTATCCTGTGCGCAACTTGGTATTGGCGAAATTTTAATTGTACTTTTACAGGAAAAATGTCACTCAAAGTGTCTCTGTCTGTACAGGGCACTGCCAAACATTTGAGGGAAACTAATAAGCAGACCCTGAAAATTTAAGGATGAAGTATTTAGACAGATAGTCTGAAGTTAGAAACAAATCAATCTGTACTTAATAAAAACAAAGAATTAGCTTGTCAAGAATGAGGAAAAGATGGGAGTCGCATGAATGGTTACTGCCTGGCTACTACTAGTGTTGGTCTCACCACAGCTTCACTCTGCTGGGATACAATGCTCCTTTGCTTCTTCTCTCACCAGAAGCAAAACATTAGCACCAATCCCACAATGAGAAGCAGACCAACACCTGTTTGGTAAACACAGTCTTGTCCCAGATGATGCAAGGAAGATGTAGGCTTGTTGTAGCCTTTTTCCTGGTAGATGCTTTGAAAAGCAACCAGATCAATCAAGAATGTCAAGCACAGACACTCACTGCCAAACCAAAAACATTGAGGTGTCATCAATGCACTATGCTCTTTCTCTCACCAGGAACAGAATGTTGTTGTGTCTTTTGGCTTTTCCTGGTTAGGGGTCGCCACAGCGGAACTCTGGTCCGCTAATGATTTGCAGTGGATTTCTACATGCTGAGTTGCCAGCTCTGACGCACAACCTTCAACAAAGATACGCCCATTCATACATGTCTCCACACAGAAGATGGTCTAGCTGAGAATTGAACAGGACAACATCTTACTGTGAGGCGACAATGCTACCGCAGCACCACCACCACAGTGTCTCACCAGGAGTGCTTCTGTTTTCTCCTGGTGAGAGAAGGAACACATGGACATTATTTCCTGAAGACTGCTGATCACTGGACAACCTAATAACTGCTCCATAGGTGACAGCTTGGAAATTGTGCTTATATTCTGTTCTCACCAGGAACAGAATATAAGCACAGATTCCAAGCTGTCACCTATGAAGCAGTTATTAGGTTGTCCAGTGATCAGCAGTCTCCAAGAAATAATGTCCCTGTGCTCCTTCTCTCACCAGGAGAAAACAGAAGCACTAATCCCAAGATGACTACTGGGAGGCAGAATGTAGGATCTCCAATAATTTGTGGTCTTGTAATAGATGCTGCAATTTTTAAAGGTAAGATGGAAAAAATGGGTTAATATCATAATCACTGCAATGTGCACTAAGCAGTTAGATATGAAAGAGGGGTAACTTAAGGTTTAGCTGTCGAAGTGGAAAGCCACTAATTTTAAAAGAGCAAGATAAATTGAAAGGGAGTGAGCACTTTGTGTTTGGTTTCTATGGAATATAGTGAGATGGCCAATACATTTAAATAGTTGAAGGGGAATGATTTCACAAAATGATAATTTTGTGCATACAACAGCCAATGAAAGGTGAGAGGAAAGTAGATATGTGCTGGGCAGCCAATTGCTCCGGATTGTGTGGAACACTCCACATTTAAGATTGACTTAGCTGACTGTTCCACTATTCTGCATTCAGCAGCACTGGCTCCACTTTGTGATGTTTCATTGGCTGATATAACACATTGTGGTATACGAGCCAATCAAGCCACTTGTCCTAAGACAAAGGAAGCTATTGGGGGTACAGAGAATTTGGCCAATTGTGTGTCACTACTAGTTTTCTCACCACTGCAATGCATTCAAAAAGATATTGCAGGGCTTAGAGAGTGAGAAAGATAATAGTTTTAATTTTGAAGAGGGCCGTTATGGTTTTTCATCATGTTTATGTTATCCAGACCCAAGGATGCCAGCAGGACTGCAAGACACAGTGTCAGGGACTAAGCAGCAAAACACATTACAGTTGCTGTCCTGTGTTTTGCTGCTCAGTCCCTGACACAGTGTCAGAGACTGAGCAGCAAAACACAGGACAGCAACTGTAATGCATTTGGATACAATGACCCTCAGATCAGAAATCAGAAATGGGTAATTGGAGGTTAGTTGCTATGTGTGTCATCGTAGCAGCAGCATCAGCATGCAAAATGTATACCTGTTGGATTTATTTTTAATTATTATATTTTATTTTAATTACATTCTGCTGACTGATAGGCGGGGCAAATTTTTAAAGGGGTCTGAGGAAAATCGAACATTACAATAATCATGTGACTGTTATTAATACATCAATGTAATCCAGAAAAAGCATGATGCACAACATATATAGGTATTTTAAATAAAACTTATGCAGAATTTATTTGAATCAAGCACATTAGAAAAGTACTGTGTTAGTTGTAATCTACCACGCACTTGGCTCTTCAGTGGGCAGCGAAGATTAGCTAGGTACTTCAGCTAATAGTACAGATCATATCTCTCAAAGTCTTAGCACAAACAATCTGGACAATGGCTAAAATAATGGTGGGACAAAGATAAAAAAATAGGGGCAGATTTTAATCTTAGAAAATTGCAAGAATAATAAGTTCTGCATGACATGCATTTTCTGAAGGATATGAAGTCTGAATCTCAAATGTCTGTCATTATTTACTGACTACAATTCTTAATGATTTTCCAAAAAATATACCATTTTATGAGGAACAGACCAAAAAAATCTGGACATTCTGCAGAAATCTGGACAATTGAGAGCTATGCAGTGACAGTGCATCAGACTACCAAACAACACGAGGGAAAACTAAAAGGATCTACTAAAAGGACTAAGATTTGTTTTATCACTTTAAGTTGGGAGTGGGACGGTCATGGTAGTACTGTTGTTGGGCTTCTGACTGCTGCTGGGAGCTATAACTTTGTATTTGCTGTTCCTGTCTGACTGCCTGCTGTTGAAGGTTTGTCTGTAAAAGTTAGTGTCAGTGTTTGGTTATATATGTTTTATTCTCTTTACTTTCCTTACTTTATTTATGTATTGGCCAGTCCCTGATTTTGACTCCAGTTTTACCTTTGTCTCTTTTAATCATTCCTAAAACTGGTGACTTTTGGAGAAAAGATCAAGAATTACACTTAAATGATAAATTAGAATGATAAGCTTCTGTTATTTCAGCACATTCCAAACCAAAAAGTCCAAAATTTGTATAACAAGAAAACCACAGCAAGGATGAACCAGTAAAACTTAGTAGACAACTGTTTAATCCACGTTAAGTGTTTTCTCCCCCAGTACAAGGGACTTCATCAGAACAATTTCATATCATTCAACCCAGCCATATATAGTTACATAACTGATTAATTAAAATTCCTATTAATCACTAATTGTTTAATAAATTACACTAAAATGATTAAACCAAAGTAATTAACCATTAAATACATACATAGAACAATGTTCTTAAAAAAACACAACCTAATAAATAATTTATATTCATATAGTTACATTCTAAACTTAAAAACTCTTGCTATATTCTTAAAATTATTTCTTGTTGTTATTCTAAATACTGATGGATGTAATATCTGTTACTAAGCAAGACAAAATGCTTTGGGACAGCAAGAGTCCACTGTGGTAGAAAAACATAAGCAATTTGAGAAGAAATTACTGGGGTTTAAGAAGTTACAAATGGAAACTGCGTATTTGCAGAAGAATGTGGAATTAGAACAAATTCCCCGTGGTTAAGGATATGGAAATATCCGAATGATGCAGAAGGTAATATTGAACTTTGAAATGAACTGCATGTATTATTTGATCAGACAGGGCTGAAAATGATTAAACTGATGATCAAATACAATATTATAGTGACTGAAAAAATGTTTAAGGAATTAAAAGGTTTAAATCAAAATATACAAAATGATTCCACGTTTATACACCACTGGCCAGCTTAGTTTAATGTCTTAAGCAACATTGACAATGTATGCAGTAATATTTATATGTGGAAAGTGAATAACCTGAAAAGAGACATGAATGAATATATAAAAAGGAAGGTGTATCCCTTTTCACATGGTTGCCGGGACAACGGTGAGGAAGGATCCAATGAAGACACCAATCAGATGGAGCAAGTGAAAACGCAGACAAGATTTCAAAATGAGCAAGGCACGCATGTACAGAAGGCATATTCTAACCAGGACAGCATAAGGTGGTCGAAGAGGCTGCAGGAAAAAGATCAACAGTCCCATTTTTCGGTGAATACCTACTGGGACTATGTAGTTCAAAGAGCGAGACACAAAAATGGAAGGAACCAGAGTCGGCAGCGGATATAAATTGATGGACATGGCCTTGGTAATGATGGAAGAAGAAAAAAATAAGTGTTATAAGTAACTTTTCTTCCCATTATGACAATGACAATGTTCCTGTTAACAAATGTGTTGAAAATTGTGGGAAGGTGGACTGCTCCCATAATAATTGGGAAAAAGTAAATGGGGAACAACAGCTATTGTGTTGCAATGACTGTAATAGTTCAATAGAAAGGAATATGGACTGCATTGACATTTCACTAACTACTCATGGTGACTTTTCTTTAAACAATTGCGAAAAAGTAAATGGGGGACAGCAAACACAGTGTTTTATTGATGGCAATTGTTTAACGGACATGGATCTGAATTGTAGTGTTAATACGGTGATTAAAACTAATGAATATTTTAATTTGTTAGACAAATTAACAACTCAAAACAAGTAATCTCCGTGGTATCCCTGAAGTCTCAAAACAACCCACTAAAGTGTAGTGGGTCTAAAAACAAAACAGTGTAAGAAACTTCTCTGTGTGGAAGATTTTCAGTCCATATATTTCTAGTTAATCACTGTATATTAATCAGATCAGACAATAGTAGTAGAAGTAGCGAACGTAAACTCGTCAAGTCAAAAAGTAATAATAGAAAATATATAATTCTACAGCATTACTAAGTATTTGAAAGTAATCCAAGCAAGGCAGGCAGTCTGTTTCCAGTCGAAAATCCTTTATTAAGTACACAGACAAGCGATCCAAGTAAAACAAAAATAGAGTAATAATTTCCTCACAAGCTTTCTAAATATATATATACTTTTTATCAGGCATGGGAATGGTTTATTGTGCTGTAAAACAAAGTGTTATTGGTACACATGTTATTGGTACACATGTTAAATTCACATCCCTTCCCCCATCAGTGTGACATTCGAGCTGGTCCTGCCCTACCTAGTAGCTGTCATAATAATATATAAAATAAAATACAATAAAATAAAATTGACCTTTTGTTGACCAGTTTTCTCACACTAGGCTAGCACCTCTTTTTGGGGGCAATCTAAGGTGGCATTTACACAAATAGGAGAAATTTGCCTAGGACACTGGGAAACTTCCCTTACTCTTTGGAGCTGTTAGATGGCAGTGGAAGACTCATACAGCAGCAAGGAAAAGGCCTAAGGGAAGCAGCAGCATGGAGGAGGACAGAAGCTATGGAGAGTTTGGAGATGGAAATTGAAAAGTTGGAGAGTGCTTTGTTTAATATGGAGCTCCAGAATGCAAATAAATATTTTAATCTGGTGGATGCTATAAGTCAGCTACATTTAGCTGTCTCCATGGAATAGGAAGTAAGCTCGTCTGTTGAAGTGATGCAGATAACAGAATTGGTGTCAGGGGGGTTTGCAGATGACTTTCTGTTAAAAATACTAAAGCAGGATGATCCAGGTGACAGTTCTGCATTTCATGGGGTGAGATGGCAGGTAACTTTTTTAGAAGTGCTGAGGATGGTAATGTGGAAAAGGAACCAGGTGATATGTCAGCCGAAAATGCAGCAGTTAAAACTTATGCAGCAGTGACAGAAGGTAAAAGAGAAAAGCAACAACAAACTGAGTAGGTGTCTATTTTTTTTGGCAGCAGATAATGCAGTAACTAAAACTTATGTAGTAGTGACAGCAGACAAAAAAGGAAAGCAGCAACAAACTGTAAGTAAAGCTGGTTTTAAAAAGAAGTGAAGACCAACTGTGAGAAAGTGATACTGTAATAGATAGATATTACGTATGAATCCATTTGGTAATTGTGCAGAGTTTCATAGCTTAAGAAATCTAGTCTTTTATATATATTGGGACAGAGACTTTTTATGACAACATTTGAACTGATGGACAGATGATGACATTTCTGGAAGTGTACAACAAAAATAAGTACATTAATCAGTGGAACAATTACTTGTTTTCTGGTAGTAACTTAAAAAAATGTTACTTTACAGTTTAAAACTGATGAACTTCAAGAAGTCAAGTGTTTAAACATGCATGCAGGGTCTGTGTGAAATTGTTGATAGTAGTGTGAGAATTAGAGATGAGAGAAAGTTATGGAATGGAGGGTGAAGGTTGAAAGATGTTTTGAAATGTGATAACAAAGACAGCGTTATCTTCTATCTAGATAATGCTACTGTTTGTACGGACATCTTTTTGTGGATATTTACTTTAATACATATGTGATAATTTTGTTAGATAGTTATACAATGAGCTACCATCATTGTTAAATTATGTTTTGTACCAGCATTGTGTTATTAAAATTGTGTCTCGGAGCTTATCTCCCTAGGCCTCTGCTGAAAATGGACATATATGAAGTTAGACTAGCCCGGTCAACAAATGTAAAATAAAAAAAAAAATAATAAATAAATGTTGAAACACATACTAATTTTTAGTTTTTGTGGTTGATCACAGACAGACATTAAGATATGCTGGCCAGCCTGAATCTTGTTTCTTTTGTGGGACTTTTTTCATTTAATTGATGAGTGTGACAAGGTATAACATAACAAGTGTGGGGAGAAAGGACATACAGCAAGAAGGTGCATGCCTGACTGCAGGTTGTGTAAAAAAAGAGACATTTTTGAATGGATTGACAAGAGCAAATAGTAAATAATGAAAAAGATGGGGGAAATAAAGAAAACAGACATGAACAAAGATGACAAGAGGCTTGGGGATAGGGCAAAATAGATGAAGAAGAAACTGTAGAAGAAGAAGAAAAAAAAAAAACATGGAGGTAAAAATAGGGAGAAAGAATGCATCCAGGAAGAGAATGCATTGATACTAAGAATTTTGTGAAGTTCTAGCCAGTGAAAAATCTGATTCTGAGGATCAGGGAGTATTTGTATATAAACACAGTAAAATATTCAATTGGGAAAAGAGTAAAAATAAGAAAACAACAATTTAAAAATATTTCCTTGAAACAACTTCAGATTACTTTCAGCAAATGTGAACAGTGATATTGACACTGTAAGAATGTTAGGGATACTGGAATGTGGGGGGCTAAATGTGATATGAATGTTATATGTTAAAGGATGTAAGATTCCTGACAAGTGAAGAAAGAATGCAAACATAAAAATTGTGGGGTGGAAATATAATATAGCAATAACCCACGCCTGGGTGTGGGTAATGCTGGATTTACCCACGGTTGGTGTGGTTTGGTCATGAGGGCAAAGCTCGAGTGGCCAAACAAAGCCAATCGTGGGTAAATCCAGCATTACCCACACCCAGAAATGGGTTATTGCTATTATACAATGACATTATTTAAGAAAAAAAATAATTACTTTTCTTAAATAATGGCATTGTATAATGCCTCCTTGCTGCCCTTCTGCAGTCTGGTATTCTGCGGCAGTTCTGATGTTCATAGGTTCATAGGTTCATACTAGGCTATCTGCCCTAGGGCATTTATAAGCCTAGCCAGAGTGTGTGTGGCTTTCACCACCCCTTAGGATGAGAATACTATACCCATTAGTTTGCTGTGCCTCTGTCCAGCAGTGACACAGAGATGATTCCCGGGGTAAACCTACGATCTCCCATCCACTCGTCAAGATTTCTCTTGAACAGAGTCAGTGAGGGGCTCTGCCTCACATGGACTGGGATTCTGTTCCATAGTGTAGGGAGTCTCTGGGTGATGAATCTGTCCCTCCAGCACGTCCTATTTATATCCGTGTTGAGGTTTAAGTCTCTTGCACTCGTGGCTCTGGTGGATTTGGATTTTTTGAGGTGGAGCATGTCCATTAATTCCAGGTTGGACATGGCCTTGTATGTCAGGCACAGATCACCTCTGAGCAGATGGTATGCAACTGAATAGAGCTGGAGTTTCTTCAGTCGGGCAGCGTAAGACATATGTTTGAGCCCCTTTATCCTTTTGGTGAGGAACTTTTGGGGTCTTTCCAACTGCTGCAGGTGTCGGGTAAGGTACATTCCGAATGGGGCATTGTACTCAATCATTGGTCTGATAAGTGAAGAGTACAGGGGTACAATGACCTCTCCTGATCTGGATGTGAATCCTTCATGATCAGGTGGGCAATGTAGAAGGTCTTCCTAACCACTTTGGCAATGTGAGTGTCAAAAGAGAGGTTACTGTCAACTTGGGTCCCCAGGTCCCTGATATCTTCTTCCGTGTTTAATGGATTACCACCTATGTGGTAATTAGGGGTTACCTTGTTTTTCCCAAAGGGTATGACTATACATTTTTTGGCATTTAGCTTAAGGCCATGGCTCTGGCACCAGTTATCCATTTCTATGAGACCTCTCTGGAGGATGTCTGTGTCTGATGGAGTGTCAATTATGGTGCCCAGTTTGCAGTCATCTGCAAATTTTGTCAGCCACAATCCCCCTATGTTTGTCTGCACTTCAGAAAAATAAATGCCGAACAAGAGGGGGCCCAGGACTGAGCCCTGTGGGACACCGCTCTTGACCAGCTTAGAGTCTGACATGGCACCAGCAACTCTAACCCTGTGGTTTCTGTCCTTGAGCCAGTTTGCAACCCATCTTGTGACATATGGGTTTACATCTAAGTTGGTGAGCTTTTCTATGATGCCCGAGTGGGGTATTGTGTTGAATGCTTTTGCTAGGTCAAGGTAGGCTGTGTGAACTGCCTTACCCTCATCAATGGCCTTAGTGACTGCTTTGAAAAAGTCGACCAAGTTCAAGAGGCAGGATCTGCCCTTGACAAAGCCAAATTGGGTAGGATCCAGTGTCTGTAGGTCCCCAATGTCATTATTTATGAGTTCCATTATGATCCTCTCCATTGCTTTGCAGACAAGGCTCATCAAGCTTATGGGGCGGTAATTTCCAGGGTCCGTAGAAGCACCGCCTTTGTGGAGTGGGACCACAGTTGCCATACGCCATTCTTTGGGTACGTATCCTGTAGTAAGGCTAAGATTAAACAGCAGCCTTATGTGTGGGTTTAGTTCCTCACACACTGCGCATGCATATGCCTATGCAGTACATCAGAGCTGTGGGCAAAAGCAACGAAGAAAGCAAGATCTCCGTTGCTTTTTACAAACTGTTTCACTATGTTAAAGGATTTTAACATAGCGAGACAGCTTTAAAAAAAGCAACGGAGAATCTCCGTTGCTTTTTTTAAAGCTGTCTCGCTATGTTAAACGAGTTTAACATAGCGAGACAGTGTGAAGCAATGGAGATCTTGCCTTCTCCGTTGCTGGAAAAAAAGAGTTATAGTAATGGAAAAAGTCCGGGCGGCCAAACCTTTTTCCATTACTATAACTCTGATTTACAACATGCATGCTGCCAATCAGCATGCATGTTTTTGAATATTAATGGGGGGTTGTTGTATAATATGGAACTTACAACTGAATGTTGCTTTGGAATGGCTGTGTTGTACAAAAAACAGTGAAAGTACAATATATAACATTGGCAAGGATGGGAAGGTTAACTGTTGTGGGTGTTACGTGGCAAGAACATGTTTATATAATTGTAGCATATAACATGTTTACAGAATTATAGCATGAAATGCATATATAACCAGCAAGGAAAGAGAGAACCTGTTTCATTAAATATTATACTATGTGGAGGTTAACATGAAAGTATAATTGTAGGGGACTTTATTCGCGATTTAAGGGGAAATGTAAAAAGAAAGAGAAATATATAATAAAAAACAAGAGGTGAGCAAATATGATAAATTAACTGTGTGGAACAAAAGTTAATGGACTTTTAGAAGAGGGGCCACTTGGATCCGAAATTCATTATGTTGTATTATTGGAAGGTTTAGGACAGCAGATGAGGATACAGACATGACAGGTTTTTAAAACTATTTAACAATATTGATGGAGGTAACGGAAGAAAGGCAATATATTAAAATAGAAAGGAAGTGAAAAGAATAAATGACAGATTATGGGATGAAACTGGAGACTGGGGAGTAGTGCAGTTATGGAAGGATCATATAATTATGAAGGACTTCTATAAAAAAATTAGTCTGAATAGTGGACTGAATTTAAAAAAAGAATTGTAAAAAATGTTTTTTTTTTCAATGGCAGAATGATGTAAGAAAAAAGAGAATGCAAAATATGGGAAAATATAGAAATGTATTAGAAAATTAAAAGAATAATAAAAGAGAGTATTATGATACAGAAAAAGATATGTATAAAAGAAATCAAGAAAAAGTAAGGCATTGCAGTTTAGGCATAAATATTGTTTATACAGGGGAATGGAGGAAGCATCTGCATATTTTAGTAAAATACTAAGGGAGGAATTAGTAAAATAGGAAAATAAAAAAACGTAAAAAGAGAGGAAAAAAAATACAAGAGCAGATTAAGGGCCAGATTCAGGAAGCCTCCGTGTAAGAGTTATAACTCTTACACGGAGGCTGCAGTTAAACGGTGTGATGTCAGCATGTCATGCATATGCATGAGGTGCATGAGGCATGCTGAATCACACTGTAACTCTTACACGGTCCGTGTAAGAGAGTAGGGGGCATGTCCGTAGGCTAAGCCCTGCATGCGGACACGCCCCCGTAAGTGTAGAATGGCTGAAAGTAAACAGCCATGAGAGAGGCCATGGAAATGTAAACAAACACACTACACAACACATTCCCCCACAGACCATCAGTGTACAAAGTGAACAGAGGCTATAAAATGAAAATAAAAACTGTTTTATTTTTTTAACCCCCGTAAATGTGTGCTACTGTATGCGCTCGTGTGCGCGGGCGTGCTACTAGTGCAACTGCAGTTAGCAATCAGTGGAAAAGGATATGAGAACTAAATATGCAAAGTAAGCCAGGAAGAAATAGCTTAGCGGTAGAGTTGCCGGCTTAACAGTAGGCAGGCAGGGTTCGAGCCCACACAACAACCTTTTTTTTTTTTTTGTAAATAAGCACTAAAAAAGCCCCTGACAGTATTGTACAAATGTAAAAGTATACCCTTTTGTAAAATGGAATGAAATGGAGCAGATATATTGAAGTAACACAATAATAAAAATAATTAGAAATGTACTGATAGCTAAGCTGCTGTGAGACACAGTGCCCGTAGCTGCGTAGTGTTTAAAAAGCTGCAAACTGTATGCCCATTGCTAAGCACCAGTTTAACAGGCTGAAACTGTTTGCAACTAGCTGTGCTTAGCTTAGCATGTGTGTCACTAACCAATTAAGGTTTATCCCAGCGCACACCGTTTGCGAGCCGCTCCCACAAGCTAACTGCCAGTGCGCATGCGTTAGCTCCACACAAACGAGCGCAGACCTGCTTTTAAGTGCTTAAAAGTGCTTATGGCATGTTTGATTGACAGGTCCTCAACTCATTTCTGTCAGGAAAATTAAAAATCAGCGGTCAGATTAGAACCCAGGATACCATGCACTAGAGTCAAGGTACTAAACCACTAAGCCATGACAGCAATACCTAGAAATGCAGAAATAGCATATATATGGGATAAATCCAGAATGGAGCATGATAAAGCATTTTCAGTGAAGTAGATACAATTCCAAAACAGCCAATCAGAGAAATGTGCGGGAAAAGCAGCATATATAAGCCCCATAGGCGGGAATACACACCAGAACCGATTGTAGAACAGACCTGCAGTCAGAATGAGTGGAGTAGGTGAGGGACGTTGCTTTCGAGCACAGCGTTGGGGCGTTGAAGAGTCCAGATACATGGTCTGGCTCCTTGTCCATCATCACGAGGCCCAACTCATGCAGGGCCAGGTCTCATGGGGAGCGTACAGGGCGGAGGCATGGGACCAGTTGGCTCGTGATCTGACCAGTGCTACTGGCATTCCACGCACTGGTGAGCAGGTCCGTCACCACCATGCAGACCTGAAGCGGCGTAAGCAAGACCAGTTGACCCAATGGATCCAGGAGGCCCGGGATATGCCCAATGCCCCACTACTGAGTAAGTTACATTTTACTCATGTATGTAAGGATTTCAACTAGCTGATACCATGGAGATGTGTAGTCCAATATTACTTCCTTTGTATTACAGCTGCAGGTGTCCGCTCTGCAAACCGTGAGACGCATGACCGTAGGCTGGCGCGGCTGCGCCACCATGCAGGTTAGTAACCCCATCTAGTACTTGTAAATAAATATTATAGTGTAGCATGTATCAGAACACTGCAGTGCATTGATTAAAAGTAATCTAATGTGCAGGCAAGAATTGAAAGTTTGCAGGTATGGCTGCAACAAGTTCATCAGTATGCAAGTGTGACTGGAAAAATAATTTATAGAAATAAATAGTGCTGTAATACAGATGTCCCACCATTAATTAAATGCAGTATAACCTGCAGTAGTCTCCAGAGTACAGCTTCAGAATCCGAGGTAGTCACATGTGAGATTTATCCCCTGTTGAAATGCTGAATCATGACAGAAGTGAGGCTGTTGGAAAGTGTTTGAATCACCACAGGTCTAATATGTGAACAAAGCCTAGAAGTACCAACCTGAACTGTGAAGTTGCAGGATGTGTGAGAGTGACAGAAAGGGTCATGTATGAATAAATAAAGTAGTAATAACCCCTGAATATATTAGCCCCAGTGTGTTTCCACAGAACTAAATGCATGTGGGAAGTACAAATTAACATCCCAAACTGATTTCAGTGTGTCTGAATCTGGAATGTCTAGGCCAAAATCTATATATGGTGATAACAGTAAACAATTTGCAGATAGAATGAATGATTATCTGACAGACTAAACAGCCATAGTTGTCCCCTGTCCTGTCATCAAAGTGTAGCAGGATGATGTATCTGATCAAATTAAAAATAAGTAGGATAGTGATGTATTTGTAACAGGTGTAGCATGACAGTCAAATAAAAATCATTTTGAAACATCAGCCTCAACTTAATTGTGTACCTATTACAAATGTATATCAATGTGTAACTTATGAATGTGTCATCACTTTCTATCTCCACCCAACCCTATAATTCCATATAACAACACCCAATAAATATTGGTATGTGAACATTTCATTAACCATGGACATTTGTCCGTTTCAAAAATATATGCATGTCTGTTTGTGCATGTGCCCTGTTCATACCTGCAAATCTGATGGCCTGTTGCCATTAATCAACCCTGCATGTTGTTTGATTGTGTATTTCCATTCAAATAATGCATGTGATATTGATATGCCCCTTGTTCAATGGTGTTAATATCTGGGTGTTTGTTTAATGGGAATACCAATGCATGCTGTTACAAATAATCTGAATGGAATAATATGCCACTAACCCAAACTAACATAACTACTCACAAACCTAGAATGCTTGGGAAGGCAGGTCCCAGCGGACCCACCTCTCCCACCTCAGCTGGCGACTGCACCTGGCACTAGTGCCCAGGCCGGAACCTCCTCCGGTGGCCCTGTGCCACCTTCGGGTGGAAGCGCTGCAGGGGATGGGGCCCGTCCCCCCTCTGCAAGCTTGGCCGGAGGAGTTCGTCCACTCACCCTCCAAGGTGTCCGGTCTGTGGTGCGAAGGGAGATTCAAGACTCCGTTCTTGGGCCCCTACGCCAGCTCGAGGCTCGTGTGGCACAGCTAATGGCCCTGTCCGTTGCCCCGCCTACACAGCCCCCAGCACAGCCCCGTCCTGGGCTGTGAAGGAACAGTGGCAACTGCCTATGGGTGGGGATGTCAGTTCCACTGTTGCCATCTGTGGGCTCATGCGTCTTGGATATCCCAAACTCCGTCCCCGTGAATTGTGTAACCCCCCCACGTGTGTCATACACCGCCCCTGTATGCGTCTTGTCTGTCTTGTCTGTTAACCTACCCAACCTACCTCCCCAGCTATACCGACTTCCTTCACCTGACATACCACTCTCACCATAAAAAAAAAAAAAAGGGCACTCTGTACCCACAAAAAAATTATGCCCCATACATAGCTGTCCATGTCGCACACATGTCCGCTTGACATTGAAACTGTTAATTACAATTGGCTCTACAACAAACATTAATGTTGTCCTGACACCTCTCTCAGGGGTGGAAGGTTTCAAATGTCTCACCAAAATACATGGAAATGCACAGCTGTTGCTGCTAAAGACATGGGCATCTATGGGCCTTACCTACATCCCTCCTGCAAATCCCACGCTTGTTTCCCTACTGTCTTACCCTCTTTGTGACCCCTTTTCACCACTTTCCTGTCACCCCTTTTCTTTTCTTTCAAAGAAAATAGCTGGTGTCTTGCTTGTGTTAGCGGAGCTCACCGTCAGTCTTGTCGTGAGCTCCATAAACGGCGCAGACCTGGTTTTAAGTGCTTAAAAGTGCCTTTATGGCACTTTGATTGACAGGTCCTGTACTCATTTTGAAAGTCTGGAAAGAAAAATAAATTCCCACTGTCAGTCTCGAACCCAGGACCTTGGTAACATTAGTCTGCATGACCTACCACTAAGCCATGACTGCCATACAAGGACATAGTGCTAAAATAAATATAACATGTAATAGTAGGAATCAATGTAAAGGCAATATAGGAGGTGTACTACCCAATACATTTCAAGTGGAGTTTTAATGGCCGAATTACTGGATTCCCACACTAGTTCAGTGTTAACAGAAACAGCCCTACTAATTGTTCGCTTGTACATAATAATGTAAGGTAATGTACACATAAGAAGGTATGTAAATGTACACATACATATATATATAAATATATAGTAATACATATGAAATATAGTCGTAGGTGTCAGTATCCATACACACTCACTACAGGAGACAGTGAAGATAAATGCAGCAGCCAGAATCTGCAACACAGCCTGACTCCTGTGAGACCTACTAACCCCTTAACTGCTGGAAGGTGCCTCCAGCACTTTGATTGATAGACCCTGTACTCAATTTGAAAGCAAAATACAAGCATACTAGTAGGCCCTACCACAAGACCATTGTAACACTAGTTTGTATGACCTACCAGCAAGACATGACTCTCATACAGGGATATAGTGCTAAATAAGTGGAACATGTAATAGTAGGAATGAAGATAAAGGCAATATAGTATGTGTACTACCCTAAGCATGCAGACAGACTTTCACTGTCCCAATTACCGGATTCCCCATACTAGTGTGTGTTAACAGAAACAGCCCTGAAAATTGTTAGCTTGTACCCAATATTGTCAGCTAATGTACATATATGACAGTATGTATATGTACACATATGTATATATAGCAATACATAATAAATATAGTTGTGGGTGTCAGTATGCATACACACTCACTACAGGGAACAGGTGGGAGAAATGCAGCAACCTGAATTCACAACACAGCATGAAGCATGAGAGATGTACTAACCTTCACACTCGCAGAACATTTTCCAACAGCATACCAGCATGGTCCACGCCCTTACAATCTGAAAGGGCAACGCCTATCTCACATACCTTTTTATAGCACTGTCCTGAAATCACAGTGAGACATGCAATCAGTACACAACTGGCTGTATGCAATTAGCCAATGCTGCCTTACAATTGGTGCAGAGGCCATCACATGGGCTTATGCAGATACCTACAAAAGCATTCAGTACCCACACTCCACACATGCAATACAATCATTGCACAAACCTGAGAAAGAGAGAGAGAGAGAAACAGAAATACGAAAATAAACAGACTGACAGCAGCAAAACCAGCAGCAGCAGCAGAAAACTGCAAACAGCAAGCAGCACCACTGACACAACAACAGCTGCCACAAACACAGGTAATGCAAAGTAGCAGGTTAATACTGTGTTTACTGTGACACCTCCAAATATATCATAGTTCACTATCTATAGGTAGGTCCATGAGATAGGTTGTGTGTACATAGTCCTGAAATATATACATATGTAATATTGCTGTACATGTTGCCCATACTTAAAACTTCCATAGCTTAGAACACAAGGCCAGTTGTGCATATGATGCAGTAGTTACCAGGGTCAGTAGAGGTTACTCCTCATTGGTGTGGGACCACTGTGTATGTATGGCACTGTTCAGGTACATATCCCGTAGTATGGCCAGGGATTAATATCAGTCTGTCATGTGGTGCTATGTCCTCCAGGGGTGAATGTAGCACACATCCAGGGATACCATTTCGTAACAGTGATGCTATGTGTTCTGCAATGTTGAGGGTGGCTCTCACCTGGACATGTGAGAGGATAGGGAGGTTACAGTCATCTGGGATAACAAATACCACATGTGTAGGAGAATGGGGGGGGGGGTACCTGCACCTAAACTGACTGCAACAATGTTGCCAATATCTGTGCATTTGGTGAATGTGAAGCATCTTAACACTGCTGACCACAGATGCCTTGCCTTCATGTGAATCTGCCCTGTGCTGCAGTAGCCTCCTACTATTGTTATACAATATGCCTGTATCTGTAGTCCACTGGACAGGATTAATAAGTGGTGTGCAGTTGTTTTGGGTTAGATATGTGTGTGCACAGTACATGCAGTATGTGGGATGTCTGTGGTAAGCATATGCAAAGGGGCCGGCGGAGTGTGTTGTGGCTTCCACTGGCCCAATGGGCTGCATGGATAGCATCACTGTCATAACTAGTGAATAACTGTGTAATTACATGCATACATAGCAAGGTAGTGTACTGTGCTTGTGGTGTTGTTCGGATATGTATATCCAGGCTGAGTAATGTGTGTCCATATCACAGGGTTGGATGGCAACACACATCCAGTATGTAGGGATGAACACCCAGAGTGTGTCAGATGTGTCACCTGTGCAGAAATATCTGGCCATTACCTGTGCATCCCCCACAACACACACATGCAACATATGGCAGAAGTACTATAGCAGTACACACATGTTCATAGGTTCATACTAGGCTATTTGCCCTAGGGCATTGATAAGCCTAGTAGAATGTGTTTGTCTTTTGCCACCCAATTACAAGTTATGCTGCTATGCCCTTGTCGAACGTTAGTATACTGTGCCTCTGTCTAACAGTGACATAGAAGTGATACCTGGGGTACAACTATGATCTCCATCCACTCATCCAGATTCCTATGGAAGAGAGTCAATGAGGGACTCTGCCTAACCTGTAGTGTGAGCTCATTACAGAGTGAAGGGAGCCTCTTGGTTAGGAATATGCCCCTCCAGCATGTCCATGTATGTTAGTGCTGAGGTCCAGGTCTCCTGAGCATGTGGCTGTATGGGACTCTGATTGCCTGAGGTGCAGCATGTTCATTACTGCTGGGTAGGACATGGCTGTATATGGCATGCACAGATTGCCTCTGAACAGGCAGTATGCCACTGAGTCCAGATGGATTTCCTTTACCTGGGCAGCATATGACATCTGTTTGAGCCATTGCATCCTCTTGATGAGGTACTGTTGTCCTGTACCAGTTGCTGTAGGTGTCTGGTTAGGTACATCCCAAAAGGTGCATTGTACGCAATTATAGGCCTGATGATGGATGAGTAAAGAGGCACAATGACCTCCCTGCCATACATGTGAATCCCTCATGATTAGCTGGGCTATATAACATGTCTTTCAATCCACGTTGGCCATGTGGTTGACAAATGACAGACCGCTACCATGTTTCTTTCCCAGGTCCCCAACTACGTCTTCTGTACTCAATGGCCTAACACCTATGTTGTACTTTGCCACCAATGTGGAGGCGTGGGAATCTGCATTGAATACTGATACTCCCCCTCCCTTGTTCAAGTGTTGGGGCTGACAAGAATGGTAACAGCTATAACTTGGTAGTACTGGTGTGCTCCTGTGAAACCTGAAACAGGTTTATGTTACTGCACAGATATCGATGTCCAGAATGCTAAGTAGGGTTTTGAGTGCGTGCATCCTGAGGTCTAGACTTCCAGTGTTGAGTAGCATCACTCTTACTTCCTCATCCTTTGTGATACAAATGGATGTGGGTTTGCCTTATGAGCCTTGCCTAATACAGGCACTATGGGTGTAGCAAGAGGCTCTGCCAAATTCCAATAGGACAGGGGTGACAGGTGCAAGCTGTCCCTAGCAAAGCATACCACCCCAAGATGGCAGGCATTGGCACACCTGTGAATGACACCAGTATGTCAGTCAATTGTTGGAAGGGATCATCGTGCCTTGATATTGTGGCATCGTTCTTGGTGAGGGTAGGATGCTACTCAAGGTCAGGGTCAAACTGTCTTGGGCTACGTGCTCAGAGAGCTCTGTACTGTCTCATGTCATGTAGTCCAGGGAGGTATGTGTCAGGTCATTCACACCAGCATGGACATTGACTGAGTCATACCTGTACTTGCCTTGGGGTTACCTGAGTGTTTGTGTTATGTGGCAGGTCATAGTGCCCGACAGGCTGCACACCGTTACCCTCACCTCGTTAAGCCTGGTGAACGTGATGTTAGTGTGCCTGATGATAGAGGCACCTAGTACAGGTGTATGAGGTGTGTTGTTTACTGTTAATGGCTGTGAGTGTTCAGCACATTGGCTTTGTGTGATATGTGTTGCACGTGTTCGTTTCTGTGGTAGTGGTTGCCTGAGTGTCTGCTTAGGACGTCTCTGCTGCATAGGCAGGCCTGTAGTCTGAGCCTACAAGTACGTTCATGTGTGATCATGTGTTAGTTCTGCTGTCATGGTAGGTCTATGTGAGACTGGAAGTGTAGTGAGTGTGGTTTCCTTCGCCACCTGACTGGTTATGGCGGTATTGAGTAGACAGAGCCTAGCCTCCAGTTTGGTATATGGTTGCATCACTCACATGAGTTTGAATTTGTTGTTAGGAGGAGGGGGTTGTCTGTGTACATGCAGCTGTTCTAACATTGTCTCTGGAGTACCACACTCACCAGCTGGACTGGGGAGGGAACTGACAACTGACCTCTGGACATGCTAGAATACTATTGTGAATTCCGTAATAATTGAAAACAAGGTCCAGTGGGGAGTGAGGGTGTACTGATATTACCTACAACTGCTGACTGATATAAAAGCATCAGTGAGCAAGTGCCAGGTAACCTAAGTGCAATGTGTCACAATTAAGTAAATGCAACAATGACAAGCAGTCACTTGCTGTCATGTGTAACATGGAAATACGTACAGTAAGCAATGCAGATATCAGTAGTGAGTCACAGATGTGTTGAGAAGCTGTGTATTATGTGGAAGTAGCATACCAGTGAAATAACAAGCTAACAAATAACAAGCATATAAACAAAGGTAGATCCAGGAGGCCTGGATGTAGTGTTTGCTACAGCAAACAAGGTGTAGCAATGTCAGTAAGATACAGCTCAGATATGCAGGCACTATAAACCTGAAACCAGATGTCCCCAGCTATGAATGGCAGAGTACAGCCTATTGTCACACACGAGTGCAGACCACAAACCTTGTTAATGTTAAATAACTGGCCTGAAGGCCAACTGCCTATACCAGAACTAATACACTTCTACACTGGGCCCTCAATCAGCAGTTCCCAACTTCAATGGCTGAAAGATATGTGTCCTGCCACCACAGTGCTTGCCACAAACCTCCCTAATGTAAAACAACTGGTCTGAAGGCCAAGTGCTTAGTCCAAATGACTTAGAATGATAGCTACACTGTAATCAAGTTACAACCAAGCAGTAATAAGTACAATTTAATACTCCCTGTATAGAATGTGTACCATGTATTGCTGAGATACTATGCTGATAACCTGTTTGTGTACCTTTCCAGGTTAACATGGCTACAAAAAGGAACCCATCATATTCTGCTGCAGAGGATGACATGATTCACCAGAGCCTGGTGCGTGACTATGCCATCCTGTTCTCACACACCACCCAGAATCAGCAGGAGAGGTCTGCACTGTGGCAAAACCTAGTTAGCAGGATAAATGATGTTGGCATGCATGATAGGACATATGAGCAGGTGAGACATCACTGCAGTGATTTGATTAGAAATGTCCACCAGCGTGCTGCAGATATCCGCAGGCAACAGGTTGCCACAGGTGGGGGAGTGGCCACACATCCCCCCCTCACCAGACAGGAGGGGCTACTGCTAACTGTTGTGGATCCAGCCCCAGAACAACAACAGCAACAGTCATGCATCATGATGGAGGTTGGATCCACACAGCAGCAAGACACCGAGCATGCAGGTAAGATGCCATATTTATTTATTGTTATTACAATTACATTTGTTGACCAAAATAGTCTAGCTGGATATATGTCCATTTTCAGTAGAGGCCTGGGGAGAAAAGCTCCACACATAACATAATAAAGGCAGACAGACAAGTTGTTAATACAGACAGCCAACATAATAGAAATATACACCAGCCTGTTAATTAAATCAATATACATTTAAGGAACTCAAACAGTTTAGAGTCATACACAATGTACTGTCGGTTTCAAAGCAATTCTACCTAAAGCATAACGGTTATGCAATAAGGCAAAAGCCATATAGATAATACTTAGGGCTCAGAAGGGTAGAGAAGTAGAAGGAGTATGAAAGATAAAATAATAGGGAAGAGGCAGGAGTCAAGAAGGGAAGTGAGGAAAAGAAGGAAGACAGTCAAGAGGAGGTGGGAGGGATGGGAGAAGTAGGTCAGAGCATAGAAGGACATCAAGGTGAAAGAAACAGGGTAGAAGCTAGTTTTTATGCACAATGAGAGGTTAAAGGTAAAGAGAGGGTGGGGAGAGAGATGTTAGCCTGGAGTCCAACAAGAACAAAGCCAGTGGTTTTGGAAGTACAGTTTGAGTTGTCGTTTGAAGAGAGGTAAGGGTGAGATTAGAGTTAACTCCTGGTATGTACATATGACTGTTCTGTACACTGTTACTTCATGCACGCATAAGGTGTGCATGTGGTATGTATCTGTCATCATGATATGTAATTGTGCATGTGTGATACAGACATTATGAGCAGCTGATGCGTATAAGGGAGCTAGTGTACTACTGTACTGTATCATGTGCAAAACAAATGGCACACTTGTGCCCACTAACATTACTCTCTTCACACTTCCAGGTCCCTCCCATCTAGCAACGAGGCAGGCCATACATGCTGGTGAGTGTTTTTAACATTACCTGAAAAACAATTTATAATACTAGTAAGAGTAGTGTAACTCTGTAGTAGACATGCTGGTGAGTGTGTTAATAATACCTGTAATACCCAGTTGTACTAAATTAAGAGTAGTGTAACACGGTACTGATGTGTGTGTTTACTGTGGGGTGTGCATGTGTGCGAGTGTGCCTGTGCCCATGTGTGCATGTGTGTTAGTGTCCATGAGTGCATGTGTCCATTTCTGAATGTGTGCATTAGTATTGAAGCGCATCTCTGTCAAATATGTGTTGAGACTGTAATCTGTGTTCCCTGTTTTCCTCCCGTAGGTTCTGGTGCTGCTCTGGTGACCTGCAGCAGGGAACTTGAATCTTGTGCCCCAGGTACTGATGATGATGAAATGTCTGTAATTGTGCAGGAAGGTGTGTCCTGGTCCACCATTGGTCAGCCAATTGACAGTACACAGCTGTCAACCCAGTCAATGCGCACAGTCATCCTGCCGTTACATCCTTTGTCACCATTGTCCCTAGGTGATGGACAGTCTGCAGTGGGCATAGATCAGGGTAATGTGGTACCTGTGGTACATGCATCCCCACAAGGCAGCCATGAGCAGGGTCCTCCAATGGTACCACGCAGACAGTCGGCCATGGGTTCTCGTGGGGGCATCCGTGGCCGTACTGCCTCTGGCCGACGTGCCCAAGGAGGTATGTCAACCTCCACTATGTTTCGAACTGTCATGCAGGCACAGGTACATATGGAAAGGTACACCAGACAGGGTCTGAGGGAGCTGAGAGCATGTCGCACAGCCATGACAGACGGCATACGTGACGTTGCGAATGCTATCCGTAACTTCACAGATGTCGTTGACAGACATTGTAGGGGCATAGAACAGCTGCTCCACAACCAGATGTCCATGGGCCAGGGCGATGGTGTGCGTTTGCGATGTCGACATGGCAGTATGCCAGCAACAGCACCAGCTGGCAGTGGCCGCGGACGACAACAGGCCCACTCACGCACCTCATGTGCCAGCATCAGCCCCAGCAATGCTGGGTCTGTGCTGTCATCAAGATGCTCCAGGAGACCACGTGCACATGGCTCTGGACAGTCCCAACAGGGAACTGTGTCCAGTCAACACATCCCTGCTTATGACAACAGTACCCAGTCTGGGTTAGTACCGGATACGGCCCGTAGCACCCCTGCCAGGCACAGGTACCGTGTCCGTGCCCACAGACACTGATCTGGATGACCTAACAGGTGCAGTCTGTGGCTATCCACAAAACCCTGTACATGGCAGCCATTATGTGTGACTGTGTGCATGCTTACACACATGCAGAAACCTAACACCTAGGGCAAACACATACACACACACACTGCACCAACACTGGTCCACCCTGTACTGCTGCCCCTCACAAACACACATACACACACATGTCAATTGGTGTTACCAGTGGCTGGCTTGGGCATACCTAACCCACACCCTGTGCATATGATGACACTGTGCCACCTCCTGCATACTACAACATTGGTGCAGGAAAAGGTAAACATGTTGCTGATGCACAGGGTGACTACATAGATGTGTATAAGTAATAACATGTTGGTAACTGTTCACTGTTCCAGTATGATTGTGTGTATATCCCAGCAGTCCTGCTGCAGTAACTGTATGGATGTCCTCAATTGTTATCTGCACCCATACTACTTACCAAAGTGTACCAGCTGCACACCATCACATGCTAACATTGACTATGGGAATGCGCATCATGTGCTGTTATGTAGATTCAGCTATATGTATCTGTTCTGTCACACATGCATTTATACACACCCTGCTACCCACACACATGCACACGCTCACCTGCCATTCCCATTATTTATTACCCTACATGAGTAGTTGTCGATACATGACAGGTACACATTTGAGAAGTGCACTATGTTGTTTACTACTGACTTCCTCTTCTCTACCTGTACTCACAGGGTGCAGGCAACCTCATCAGTTCAAAGATGTAATGTGCATCAGGTACTGTGGTACCCTGATTGCCACATCAAACATGTTTCCCATACGGAAATGCACACACAGACACATCCCACATCCACACACTTGCCACATTCAGGCTTCAAAACACTATCTAGGTATATTCTGGTACATGTGCGTGTTACAGTAGCATGTAACACTATACTGAGTACTGGCAGTTGCCTGTTGTCATGTTGTTTGTATAGAATAAAAGAATTGTTTGATTATCCTACTTCGTTTTGTGGACATTACTTGAAGAAGTGTTACCTTACATGTGTTATTGGTACCACCACCTTCTCTTTTGTAGTTTTGTTTGTATAGGGTGCTGTCAACATCACTGCTTGTTAAGGGTAATGGGCACCCTGCAGTGCATAGCCCCATGTTTCAAAAGCCACATCCCACCCCCATCATTGTGCACACACACTAACCCCACCCACAGTAAAACACATACTTTCCATTTGCAAGATTCAAACCCATACCTAACTGTGTTATGATAGTAGAAACAGACACATTAGCAGAGTGTGCTATTTGCAGTAGATGGAAAAATCCTTTCTAATGCTGTACTTAGAGGGTGCTGACATCATCTGTGTGCAGGAGGAGGGATGTGCACCCTGTAGTGTGTTCTCCCAGTTGGCAAAAGGCACTTACCCCTCCCAGCATAGTGCACACACATAAACCCTACTCATACATTCCCTTTGCAGGATTCAAACCCCTACCTAACTAGGTTATGACACTGGAGAAAGACGCATTAGCAGAGTGCGCTATGCAAATTACTGGAGGACTTTAATACAGGTAATATAGTTATAGAGTCCTGACATCATCATTGTTTCAAAAGGGGGATCTGCATCCTGTACTGTACTGTCACAGTTGCTAATAGGGGCATTTCCCACACACACATCGATGTGTTCAAGGTTTGCATATGTGGGGGATCCAGTACTCCAGTGTGATTAGTATATGGTTTGATTGCAACAATGAGGGATATACTCCCAGTGGTGAGCATTTTGTACTCATGTTTGTGATGATCAGGTCTAGTATATCTGCCCCTCTTGTGGGAAGGTTGGTTACCTGTTCCATAGCTAAAGAATGTCTGATCTATGGGAACCCTAGAGCTTGGGTATTGTGGCTTGTATAATGTTCATAGTCTATGTTTGGGTAGCTGATGTCACCCAGTATGATGGTGTTTGCAGAGAAATCTATACTCTCCTGTGTCAGCATGAAGGCTGTGTGGGAGTCCTGAGTTTGAGAGGGTGCTGTAAGAGCTCCTCTGTGTCTCTTTCCATGTGGTCCAGGGAGGTACGTCTCAGGTTGTTTGCACCAGCATGGACAATGACTGCCTCATAGTTGTACGTGCTGTGGAGTGACCTGTGTGCCTGTGTTATGTGGCACATTCTATCACCCGACAGGTAGCTAAATGTGACCCTCACCTTTCTCTGTCTGGAGGGCGGCACGTCTGTCAACAGCTCATGTCAAGCAAGTTCACACCCCTCATAAATGATGTGGAAACCTTCAAAGGCCCCAGGCCTTTTGAAAATATGGACCAGACTGCAGATACCTGTATAAAGGCATTCTATGGACACATTCAGGAATGCATGGATCATGACACCACATATGAAAGCATGACCCAATTCTCCAAAGGCATATGTCCTGGGTGCCGGACACCAGCCATAAACACACTATACAATAGAAGGATGATGCCACTACATGATACAACAACCTCCCAAAATGTGAAGTCACCACTGATGAGTATTGGAAGACAACTACAGGCACCCATACGATTGTCTAAGGCCATCTTTGAGAGAAGATTCCACAAGCCACTGAGGATAATCACAAGGCTGTCTGTAGTTATGTTAGGAACCTGGGTGGTACTACCCAGATATGCTCAGAGGTAATCCAAGATGTCACACAAAATACAAAACACACAGACATTGCCATCATCCTAGTGGACAGGTTCACTGCTGCCTTCTCCCCCCCACCCCACCGAAAGGGCAAATATGTCTCGCGGCAGAGTGCTGCCCCCCTGACATCACAGATGCTCAGGTAAGAGATGCCCTTCCCAAAGCAATAAACACTGCATCAATGGGACCAGACAGTGTCCCAGGCTGTGTCCTACATGAACCACAAGAAGAGCTACATCCAGACATAACACCACTGTTCAATCCCAGACTTACTACATGATATGTGGCCAGAGAGTGGCGTACAGCAACAGTGGTCCCTCTACATTCAGGTGGTGCATTCATGGATCCTGGACACTATTCACCCCATATGTCTGACTAGCTTTGTCTGCAAAGCTATGGCAAGGATCATCATGAACCTCACATATCTAGATATTGTGTACCTACAGACATGTCACCATACACAGTTTGGCTTTGTTAATGGCAGATCCTGCCTCTCAAACCTGTTTGATTTCTTTGAAACAGTCACCAAGGCCACTGTCAAGGGGAAGGAGGTCTACACAGCCTACCTGGACCTTGCATAAGCCTTTGATTCAATACCCCACTTGTGCATTCTAGGGAAGCTCACCAGTGTACATATTAACCCCTATGTCACTATGGTTATTGCACAGTGGCTCAAGGGCAGAACACACATGGCTAGACTTGCTGGAGCCATGTCAGCCTCCAACCTGGTACAAGTGGTGTCCCACAAGGCTCAGCCCTGGGAGCTGTCATGTTCATTATATATTTATCATAGGTACAGGCCGCCGACATGGAAGTACTGTGGCTGAGCAAGTCGCAGGTGACTGCAAACCGGACGCCATAATCAACTATCCAGCTAACACACGCATCCTCCAAAAGGGCCTCTTGCAAACACACGACTTGTGCCACAGCCATGGCCTCAAGGTGAATGACAGAAAGCGTATAGTCATCCCCTTTGTTAAACACAAAGTGACCACAAAGTACCACATATGTGTTAATCCATTAAGTGCAGACGAAGGAATTATGGACCTTGGGGTACACAGGTTGATAGCATTCTACCATTTGACAACAACATGGACAAAGTGGTTAGGTAAGCATGTTATATGGGCCACATCATCATGATGGGATCCACATGTAGATCAGGGAGGACATTGTGCCCCTTTACTCATCCCTCATCATGCCCATAATTGACTATGATGAACCTGTCGGCATGCACCTTACCAGACACCTGCAGCAACTGGAGATACCACATACGTACCTTGACAAGAGGATCAAAGGGCTCAAACAGATGCCACATACTGACTGGTTAAAGAAACAGCAGCTCTACTCACTGGCATACTGCCTCTTCATAGGCAATCTGTGCCTGACATATAAAGCCATGTCAAACCCTCACTTAATGGCCATGCTGCACCTCAGAATATCCAGATCCCATCAGGATACACGCTGGAAAGACTTGAACCTCAGGAGTGATATACATAGGACATGCTGGAGGGGCACATTCACAACTCAGAGGCTCCCTTCATTCTTGAATATTATCCCAATAGAGGTTAGGCAGAGTGACTCAGTGATTATCTTCAAGAGTGACATTAATGACTGGATGTGACATTGTAGGGTTACCCTGGGTATCACTTATGTGTCACTGTGAGACAGAGGCTCAGTATACTAACCTTGGCAAAGGGCATAGCAAGACAGATTTACAATGCATGTTGAAAGCCACACACATTCTGGCTAGGTGGATACATGCCCTGGGCAGACATCCCTGTATGAACCTATGGACCTATGTATCTTGTTCACCATTGGCCCTATGTGCTGTTAATCACCAATGCAATCTCAATACTATGGTAGCATGTGCAAAGGTCAGTTGTCAGTCACCTCTATGGTACAGTTGTGGAATATGTGTGTCATGTAGTAATGTCACAGCTGCCACATGTACACAGTCAACCCTATCCCCTACCCATGGATGTACAACACATGTATGAGATGGAAACACACGGCCAAACTGTGGACTAAGCACTCTGAACCCAGTACTGGCATAACCTGTCTAGTGGCATGAAATACTACAGTGACAGCAATACCAATCTGATGTGGACATACACGGACAGCAATACAAGCATGGAAACACACCGGGTCAGTTGTGGAGCCTAAGGATAGCATCCTGCATGACTGGCAGACATCTCTGCAGCTGGCACACAGGCATACATTAGGCCTGCACACAGCACGCATAACACATAGCACACAAATCCTGTGTGTCAAACAAGCACAGTCTGTACAGCTATACAACACTACTGCCGCAGTTGTGTTAGGTACTTTATTGTCCAGTACAGTGAGAACATGCTCACCAGGCTGGACAAGGTGTAGGTCACAGTGATATGCTCATGGGGCACTGTGGTCCACCACATAACACAAACATACAGGTCAGTCAGATGCATGGACACATATGACTCAGTCATTGTCCATGCCACCACAGCTGATGTGGGATGTGCCTCACTGGGATACATGATAGGGAACATGGAAGGGATCACTGAGCAAGTGACACAGGCTGGTAGACCCCTGACCTTGGTTGGCATCAGACCCTCACCAGGGATTCTGACATATTACTGAATGCTAATGAATTAGTGTAGCTACAACACCCTAGCTGAACGGTTCTTAGCATGCAGTCACTGCATTGCTATGGAATAATGTCTTACCACTCCCACAACAGGTGAAAACATGCAGCACCTGTACATCAACAACATGTAGACTATATGCCCCAGACCAGGTGTGTATCCCTCACTTCTAGGCTGATAGCATCTACATCTCACACTGTATATACACATCCCACATGCAGCACCTGCACAGAAGACCACAGTCATAATGTTACCCTGTGCAAATACCATGTATTCACATGTGGCAGGCATCACACATGGTAACTATTGAAGGTCACAGGTACATATGTGTATTTGGCACACACATACATCATGTGTGCATTGCCATAACTGGTTTAATCAATGTCATGCATTATTGTGAGGGACAACCCGCACACATGGGCATTCTGTGTGGCAAAACACACGTGGCATGTCTGTAATCAAAAGCCATACATAATTGTGATATCGTTTAGAAAGGGGTATGTGCATCCTGTAGTGTGTTTTCCCAGTTGCCAAAAGTGATATTTCAAGTCATATACACTTACCCCCCCCTTCACACACACTTGCCAGATTCAAACCCCTACCTAACTATGTTATGACACTAGAGACGGACGCATTAGCACAGCGCGCTATTCACGTTACTGGGAGATTTCCTTTCCCCTGATATACTTATAGGGTGCTGACATCATCAGAGTTTAGAAAGTGGAATGAGCATCCTGTGGTGTGTTTTCCCAGTTGGCAAAAGGGATGTTCTTTTTATACACACACGCTTACTTTACATACACTTGTCACTTGCTGGATTCAAACCCCTACTTAACTATGCTATGACAATAGAGACAGACGCATTAGCACAGCGCGCTATTCACATTTCTGGGAGATTTTCTTTCCCCTGATATACTTATAGGGTGCTGACATCATCAGAGTTTAGAAAGTGGAATGAGCATCCTGTGGTGTGCTTTCCCAGTTGCCAAAAGGGATGTTCTTTTCATACACACTTACTCCCATTCACACACACTTGCTGGATTCAAACCCCTACCTAACTATGTTATGACACTAGAGATGGACGCATTAGCAGAGCGCGCTATTCAGATTACTGAGAGATTTCTTTTCTCCTGATATACTTATAGGGTGGTTACATGATCAGTGTCTAGAAAGGGGAATGAGCATCCTCTGGTGTGTTTTCACAGTTGCTAGGAGTAACATTTGGACCAAGTGTGTGAGCATGCCCAGTTCAGCCTTCCCATGGCATGTTGTGTGAAAGATGTCTCATTTATCTAAGTGTGTGAGCATGCCCAGTGTGGGCTTTCCATATGTTGAACTCTGCAGCCCATCACATTTGTGGATGAGTGTGACCTTCAACAAATACCTCCAGTTTATGGTTGTGTGTTCTGTGCCATGCTGTGTAGATACTGTCCAAATGCTTTTTGTGTGAACACAACAGGGAGTATACTGTGCCTGCAGGTTTTGCATTGGATACTTTGCACACAATTGTCAACATCCGTTCATACTGACCTAACACTGTAGTACTGTATAGTGTAGTGGTTCAGTACTTTCACTGTGGTGGTCAGTATCCTGGGCTTTAGTCCTATCACTGCTTTACATTTCCATAGTGTGCACAACAGCCTGGTTAGGGTCCAGTTGTGCACATCTGCGGTGCCTCTACGGACCCTGGTAATTACTGCCCCATAAGCTTAACAAGTCTAGTCTGCAAAGCTATGGAGAGGATCATAATTGAGCTCATAAACAAAGATATAGGGGACATGCAGACATTGTACCCATCCCATTTTGGCTTGGTCAAGGGCAGATCATGCCTTTTGTACTCGGTTGACATCTTCAAAATGGTCACTTAGGCCATTGTTGGGGAAAGGCAGTCCATACAGCCTACCTTGGCCTTGCAAACACTTTCAACACAATACCCCACTCAGGTATTGTGGAAAACCCTAACAACTGAAATGTAAACCCATATGTCACAAGATGGGTTGCAAACTGGCTTAAGGACGGGACCCACAGGGTTAGAGTTGCTGGCACTATGTTAGACTCCAGGCTGGTCACAGGTGGTGTCACACAGGGCTCAGTCCTTGGCCCCTATTGTTTGTCATGTACTTCCCAGAAGTACAGGCCAACATGGGAGGACTTTGGCTGACAATGTTTGCAGATGACTGCACACTGGGCGCCATAGTGGACAGTGCATCAGACACGGATATCCTTCAGAAGGGACTCACGGTAACTGATAGCTGGTGCCAGAGCCATGGCCTGAAGTCAAAGCGCACAACATGTGTAGACATACCCTTCAGGAAAGGCAAAGTAACCCCAAGCTACCATATAGGTGGCAATCCTCTAAGCACAGAGGAGGTTATCATGGACCTGGGGACCCAGGTTGACAGTCGCCGTTCTTCTGACACTTACGTTGCTAAAGTGGCTAGAAAGACCTTCTACATTGCCCACCTGACCAGGATGGGATTCACATCCAGATCTAGTGGGTCATTGTTCCCCTGTACTCTTCACTTATCAGACCGGTGATCGAGTAGAATGCCCTATTCTGGATGTATCTCACCCAACATCTGCAGCAACTGGAGACACCCTGAATGTCCCCCACCTAAAGGATCAAGGAACCCCAACAGCTGTCATATGCTGCCAGATTGAAGACACTTCCACTCTATTCACTCACATACCATCTGCTTAGAGGTGACATGTGCCTGACATGCAAGGCCATGTCCAAACAGGGATTAATGGAAATGCTCCACCTCAGAATCGGCAGATCCACCTGAACCACTAGTGCAAGTGACTTACACCTTAGCAGGGATGTACGTTGGACATGTTGGAGGGATGGAGTTATCACCGGAGACTCCTATGCTGTGGAATACAATCCCGGTCCATGTGAGGCAGAGCACCTTGCTGGCTGTGTTCAAGAGGTATCTTGACCTGTGGATGGAAGGTCATACGTTTAACCCGGGGATCGTCACTGTGTCACTGCTGGAGAGAGGCATGACAAAATAATGGGCACAGTACTGTTTCTATATAAGGGGTGGTGTACGCCAACAAACTCTGGGCTAGGCTTATACCTGCCTTAGGGAAGATAGCCTAGTATAAACCTATGTACCTATGAACCTATCTGACCATGTTGCATTATGTTCAGATGTGAACTACTTACAACAGCCTCATCCAACATCAGCAGTGTATTCCACAACATGGGTGTACATTGGCAAACACTACCGATGTGCCCTAGGCCATTTCTAATGCTAGTCGGAGAGTGTGTTTGTCCGTCAACACATTGTAAGTGTAGTTTGCCATGACATATGTCTTGTTTAGTATACTGTGCCTCTGTCTACCTGTGACATAACATTGATACCAAGGGTAAACCTCCCATCTCCCATCCACTCATTAGGATTCCTGTTGAGGGGAATCAATGAGTGTCTCTACGGACAACCTGTACTGGTAGTTTACTCATGCGTGGGGGTGGCTTCTGTGTTATGGATAATGCAGTACAGCCTGTCCTATGTATGTCAGTGTTGGGGTTCAGGTCCCTCATGTGCATAGCTCCCTGCCATTCAGATTGTACAAGGTGCAGCATGTGCATTGATTCCAGCTTGGACATGGCTTTCTACATCAGGCACAGCCTGCATCTGGGTAGACAGCATGGCAGTGTGTGGAGCTGCACTCTGTTTAATTAGGCGACACATTACATGTGTTCCAGCTCTTTCATACTCCTGGTGAGGTACTGTTGTGGACTTTACAGGTGCTGGATGTGTCTGCATGAGGTACACCCCACAGGGGCTGCTGTGGTCATTTCTAATGCTGATGAAAGATAACTGCAGAACCACGATGACCTCCCCTTAGCTAGATGTCAGAAAGCATGGACCATGCAATCAAAAATAAAAACAGGACCCTCTCCACAAAGGGAAAGTGGTCTGTCTGGTGGACCCCAGCCATAAACAAACTGTATGACAGATGTGGGTTACTAATGCAAGACAGAGCTACATCTCCAAAAGGGAAGACAGCTGTGATCAGAACTAGTAGAAAGCTACATTATCTCATAAAGACATGCAAGGTCAACTTGGGGACATAAATCACCAAAGACAATGAAGGTAACCACACTGCTTTCTTCAGTTATGTCAGACACCTGGTTGGGAACCCTCAGATATGCCCAGAGTTGGTACACAACAACATATATTCCAGTGACCTGACAGATATTGGCAACATTCCGGCGGATGTGATTTACCCCCTCCCTCACCCCCAAAAGAAGATAGTTATCACAGCTGTATGTAACCTCACTGTCATCTTGGATGTCCATGTGAGAGCCGCACTCAGCAAAGACAAGTACACAGCATCAATGGGACCTGCTGGTATCCCGATTGCATGCTATGTGAACTCCAGAAGGAGCTGGACCCATATATACAACTGCTATTTAACCTTAGTCTTGCTACAGGATATGTACCTGAACACTGGCGTACGGCAACAGTGGTCCCACTCCACAAAGGAGATGCCTCCACAGACCATGGCAACTACCACCACACAAGCTTAACCAGCCTTGTCTGCAAAGCTATGGGAAGAGTCATTATGGAGCTCTTACACAGAGACATTGCTGACCTACGGACCCTTGTTCCCAGCCAGTTTAGCTTTGTACAGGGCAGATCCTGCCTTTTGCACCTAGTTGACTACTATGAAACTGTCAGTAGGGCCATCGATGAGGGCTACGCAGTCCACACAGCCTACCTGCACTTGGCTAAGGCCTGTGACACAATACCCCACTCAGGCATCATAACCAAGCTCAACAGCTGACATATAACAGCATATGTCACAGGATAGGTTGCAAAATGGCTAAGAAACAGAACCCATAAAGTCAACATTGCAGGTGCCTTGTCAGATTCGAAGCCAGTCACAGGTGGTGTCCCACAAGGATGTGTCCTGGGACCCCTCTTAATTGGTATTTACTTTTCAGATGTGAAAGCAAACACAGGGGGGTTGTGGCTGACAAAGTTTGCAGATGACTGCAACCTAGGCACCATAGTGAATACATCAGCCGGCACACACATCCTACAGAATGCCGTCACAAAGGCGGATAGCTGGTGCCAGACGCATGGCCTGAAACTGAATGCAACTGATGTGTATTCATCCCCTTTGGGAGGAACAAAGTACCCACAGATCAATACATAGACAGCAACCCACTGAGCACAGAAAACAAATCAGACACCTGGGGACACATGTAGATAGTGACATCTCTTTTGACACCCCTGTTGCCAAAGTGGTTAGGAAGACTTTCTATCTTGCCCACCTTATCATGGAGGGTTTTCCATCCAGATCATAGGAGGTCATTGTTCCACTATCCTTCTCCCTTATCAGGCCCATGATTGAATACAAAGCCCCATATGGTATGTACCTCACCCAGCACTTGCAACAGCTGGAGAGACCCCAAAAGTACCTACAATGAAGATCAGGGGTCTTCAACACATGTCATATGCTTCCAGAATAGAGGAAATCCAGCTTTATTCAGTGTCATACCGCATACTTACAGGTGACCTATGCCTGACATACCAAGACCATGTCCAATCAGGATTTGGTGGACATGCTCCACTGCAAGCAATCCAAATCCACCAGAGCCATGAGAGCTGAGGATTTGAACCTCAGCACATACATGTATAGGACATGCTGGAGGGACAGAGTCATAACTCAGAGGCATCTCACACTCTAGCAGAGTATCCCAGTTCATGTTTGACAGAGTCCCTCACTGACTCTCTTCAGGAGACATCTGGACAACAGCATATGAGACAGAGGCACAGACTAGACAGAGGCACAGTCATGTTATTCAATTACGTAAGGGGGTCATAATGTGTCACTACTAAGTCAGAGGCACAATATTCGAATCTATTCTGTACACTTATTACCACTATAAGGGGTGGCAATAGCCACATCACTATGGCTAGGCTTATACATGCACTAGGGCAGATAGCCTAGTAGTAAACTATGACACTATGAAACACTGGTGTATGTGTAGGTATTGTCAGTCAAGCACTATGATGTGGTTTGGGGGGCTTGATATCTCCCTGTATTCCAACATTGTTTTGTCTATTCCTTCTAGCATGTCTAGGGATCAGTTGCTAGTGTCATCTCCTGCTCAGCTGGTGAACCTGGGAATATTGAGGCAATGTTACACTTGCCTCATGTACACTGACAACCCTCTCCTTCTCCCATAAAACACACATACATGTGAGAGATGCAACTATATAGCCAAAGTGGAGGCTGAGCTCTCTCAACATAGGACTAGCAAGACCAGAGAGAAGGTGAAGGTAACCACACACATCACAAGCCCAGTCTCACATGGCACTATCACAACTTAAAATCATACACATAGACACACAAAGACATACTCAGAGGCTCTGATCAGAATTCTACCAAAACGGCAGTGGCCACCACAGCAGACACTCACACAACTGCCTCCACAGGGCACAGCACATGCAACACATTGACCACAGAGTCGGTGTGCCAAACAGTCACAGCCCTTAAGGCCAAACACAATGCCAGACACACTTGTCATAGGTGACTCCATAGTCAGACACACTGACGTCCCGCTCACCAGATCGAGTATGGAGGAGGTCACAGTAAGCTGCCTATCGGGCACTGGAATCCACCACATAATGCAAGCACTCAGGTCACTCAACTGCAAGTACAAGTCTGACCCAGTCATTATCCATGCTGGTGTGAACGACCTGAGATGTACCTCCCTGGACTACATGGAAAGAGACATAGAGGATCCCTCTGATTATGTAGGCCAGGCAGGTATGACCCTGACCTTGAGCAGTATCCTACCTTCACCAAGTATGATGCCACATAAACAGAGACAAGATGATCAGCTGTAATAATTTGCTTAAACTATGGTGTCATTCAAAGGGGGTCCAAAGTCTGTCTGCCTGGGATGACATGCTGGACAGGCCACGCTGATTTGCAAGGGACGGCTTGCTCCTGTCACCCCTGGGCTTCCGGATTTTGGCTGATGTGCTTGCCACCCCCATTGTGCCTTTTTTATGCAAGATTCAGATTCTACACCTACCACCCTAGAACACAGAAAAGGAAAGACACTAAGGGTAATGCTGCTCAGTGCCAGAGGTCTCAACCTCAAGCTGCACACACTCAATGCCCTTCTCAGTATGTAGCACATTGATGTCTGTGCTGTGCCTGAAACCTGGTTCACAGCTTCTGACAGCACCCTGGCACTATCGGGTGTTACCTCATATCATGCATTCCGGCACCGGAATCCGGACAACACCAAGAAAGGAGGGTGGGTGTCCATATTCATCAAGGACACCCTCACCTCAAGGTTGGTGGCAACACACAATGCATCGGAGACCATCCAGGTGCCAGTAACCGTAGGCAAGACTGCTCTGCAGTTTGTAGCATGTTACATGCCACCCTCTCAAACTCAGGTACCTCACACAGCTGTCCTGAAAACACTGAAGGGGATAAATGTATCTCCAAACACCATCCTACTGGGTGATTCCAACTATCCAAATATAGACTGGGATCACTAATCAAGCCACAACACTCTAACACAAAGGTTCCAAGAGTTCATGCACTCAAATGCCATGGAACAACTGGTCACCATCCCCACAAGTGGAGACAACATACTAGAACTCATCATCACGAACATGGGGTCACACTGTTCAACACCAGAAGTATACCCATCATTGGTGAGATCAGATCATGGACTAATCTCAGTGGGAGCCCACATCCCACCCACACCCCAGATAGAAAAACAAACAGTGAAGACCTTCTCAAATGCCGACTTCACATTTCTAAGGACTGGTGTGGTCTCTTTCAAGGCCCCCAAGCCAGCGGACACCATTACCCAAGCTGCTGTATCACTTACAAATGCCTTCTACCAGCACCTCCAGGACTGCATGGATCAGGCAATCCCAAACAAAACAAAGACTCTTTGTACCACAGGCAAGCATCCAGTCTGGTGGACCCTAGCCATAAACAAGCTCTACAACAAAAGGAAGGAGCTACTACAAGATAGAGCGAAATCCGTGAGAAGGAAGACACCCTGCTCATTATGAGTAAAACACTGGGTTCCCCCATACAATCATCCAAGGCGAGTTTTGAGAGTAAACCCACTCAGGACTCAAGGGACAATCATGAGGCCTTTTTACCTATGTTTGAAACCTGGGAGGGAACTCCCAGATATGCTCAGAATTAGTTCGGAATGATGTAAATATCACTGAACCTACAGACATTGCCAACATACTGGCTGACAGGTTCAGTGCAGATTCCCCCCCCCCCCAACTGGGTATCTACACCAGAGGATTGTAGCCCCCCAAACATCTCCAATGCTGGGGTGAAAACTGCTCTATCCAAGGCGGAAAACACTTTATCCATGGGACCAGATGGTGTCCCCAGTTGTGTGCTCCATGAACTCAATGAGGAATTACACCCGCAGTTAGGGCAGCTGTTTAATCTTAGCCTCACCTCAGGATATGTGCCCAAGGAGTGGCATACGGCAATGGTGGACCCACTTCACAAAGGAGGTGCCTCCACCAACCCCGGAAACTACCATCCCATCAGCTTGACAAGCCTGTTCTGCTAAGCTATGGAGAGGATCATAATGGGAATAATAAATGAAGACATAGGGGACTTGCAGATGTTGGATCCAATCCAGTTTGGCTTTGTCAAGGGCAGATCATGCCTTTTAAACTTGGTTGACTTTTTCAAGACAGTCACCCAGGCCATTGACGTGGGCAAGGCAGTCCACACAGCCTACCTTGACCTGGCAAAGGCTTTCAACACAATACCCCACTCAGGTATCATTGAAAACATTACCAGCTTAATTGTGAACCCATACATCACAGCATGGGTTGCAAACTGGCTAAGTGACAGAACACACAGGGTCAAAGTTGCTGGTGCCATGTCACACTCCAGAGCTGTCACAAGTGGTGTCCCACAGGGCTCAGTCCTGGGCCCACATTTGTTCAGCATCTACTTTTCAGAAGTACGAGCAAACACAGGAGGATTATGGCTGACAAAGTTTGAAGATGACTGCAAACTGGGAACCATAGTTGGAAACCCATCTGACACAGACATCCTTCAGAAGGGTCTCATAGACACAGATAACTGGTGCCAGAGCCATGGCCTTACGTTAAACACTAAACAATGCATAGTCATACCCTTCGGGAACAACAGGGTTACCCCTAGTTCCCATCTAGGTGGCAATCCTCTAAGCACAGATGAGGTTATCAGGGTCCTGGGCACTCAGGTTGACAGTAATATTTCGTTTGACACTCACGTTGCCAGAGTAGGCCTGGGGCAGTTCCTGCTATTAGGACAGAGGTGTGACCTGGTAGTGTCAGGGTGCTGATGTGGGCTTTGACCCTGTTTTCTATTACAGCACTGATATCTACATTCTCTATACTGTGTGCGTTTACACTGCACGCATTTATACTTCTGGCATTGGGTAGCATTACATCTAGGTTACTATCGCTTGTGGTACCTATGAGGTAGGTTTGTGTTTTTTGTGGTTTATGATTGGTGTGGGTGGATGTTAGTCGGGTCCTCAGGTGTGCATATGGTACATGGTATTACATTACTTAACACATGGCATTCATGCCTCAGGTGGTGCTGCAGGGCTGCCTCTGTCGGATGCACATACTACACTCCCTGTACATGTTTGGAAGCAGGTTGTGTCATGTTAGGCATCCCTGTTACTATATGAGTGAGTCAGAGCGGGTATCAGTCCCAGTGCTCCTACTGACCAAGTGTATGTGCTATGCGTTGCCTCTTTGCCAAGGCCAGGGCATACTGGGCACGCCTCCTTCTGCCTACTGGGACAAGGTCAGGTTGTTCCTCCTTTGAGTCACCCTCTGCCTGTGGTGGCCTTGGCAATGGTGGGGGGATGTTAGGCCCAGCCCTGTGCTGGTCCTGCTGCAGCTGTTTCCGCAGGATCATATTATGTAGCATAGCACATATCATGACCATTTAGGTACATGTAGTTGGTGTGTACTGCAAGGCTCCACCAGATGTGTCCAGACACCGGAACCGTGACTTGAGCAGCCCAAACACACGCTCTATGACATTACGTGTTTGTGCGTGTGCCTCATTATGGTGTTCCTGTTCAGCTGTGTGTGCATTTCTGATGGGTGTCATCAGCCACGGCTCAAGTGCATAACCTGCATCCCCCACTAGGTGTCCGTGTGGGAAGTCCCCACTGGCAAATGATTGGTACAGCTGCATCAGATGCCAGATGTGGGAATCGTGGTAGCTCCCAGGCAGCCAGCACACACATTCATTATTATGCCCTGGGCATCACACACAACCTGGCAGTTGATGGAGGGGTATCCCTTGCGGTTAATGTAGACTCTACCCCACTCACCAGCTGGTGCTTTGATGCATACATGTGTGCAGTCTATTGCACCCAGCACCTCAGGGTATCCCACTATTTGCTGGAAGAGACGCATATTGCTGGCCACAACCTCACGGTCATTAGGGACATATATATGATCACCGACATGTGCTGACATGGCATCCAGGAACTGTTGCAGTACCCTGGAGGCTGATGCCTGTGATATCCCCATCATATCACCAGTTGGTCTCTGGAAGGTACCTGTTGCTAGTATTCTTAGGTGAACACATACCTTGGTTTCCACTGGGATGGGTTCCCCTCTGTTAGTTCTGTGTGTGAGATGTGGCCTGCACAGCTCAACAATCTGCTGCAGAAGGTCTCTGTCCACTCTGTAGCGCTCTACTATCTCCAGCTCATGTAACCCATGGTAGGTGACCCTGGGCCTGTATACTCTTCTCCTTCTCCTCACTCTGGGTTGTCTGTCAGCATCTGCATTGACACCACCCTCAGCAATTCGCCTTTGCCTGATTATAACAGCTATGGCAGCCCCTAGCATTTCTGCTCTGAGTTCAGCTTTTTTCAGTTTTCAATTCGGATAGCTTACTTTCTTGCAGTATCTCTTGTGAGAAACACCCTGCACTGCTCTTTGCAGTGTTTTAAGTGCTGGGTTGGGCTTCTAGTCTGCCTGTATAATTGCCTGCTTCCAATTGTTTCCACCAATTAACTCCAGCAGTATTCCCTGGCAGTTTCCTTGTATTTTGGTTTTCCCTGTTTCCTCTCTGTTTCCTGAAGGGGAGCAATGTGCACACCAGCTCAAACACGCTCACAGTCACTTAAACGCGCGCACACATCCCTACATGGTGTTAAACGCGTGCACACATCCTTACACGGTGTGAACTAGGTTGATTCATGTTAAAACGCATGCACACTGCCTTCCACACGTGCACGCCCACGCAAACCGTTGTAAACGGTTTGCAACACACTCCCACATGTTGAGCCTGCCTTACACATGCGCACACGCGCGCATGCACGTATATCAAGAAACTTTGAGTGTAGGGATAGCGTAAACCTTCCATTTCTTGACTTTCCTAGTGTTCTGTTGGGACACACCTCCCTCCCTGAAGTCTGTCTGTCATCTTTCACCTTACATTGCCCTCCAATCTGGTACATTTGTATCTATCCTTCCCCCCCGTGATGTCACCTACCTCTTACTCTGTTCCTCCCCCTTCTCTAACTCTTACACTACTCAGAAAGTGCTCATTACCTATGTGGCAGTGTGATTCAGTATTGTAACCCTCATTTACATAGGATTGCCTAGTAATGACTAGTTACATGTCTTACACGGAGCTTCCCCCCCTTGACAACCACTAAATGGAGGCCATATTGTTTTTGGTCTGCAAGTCCCTCCATTGACATTCCATGTAATACATAAATCCCACAATTGTGGGCTTATAAGCTTAGGTTTTTAGTTTTAGGTAGCGCACCCCATTTGCGCGGGTGTGCGCTGCAGTTAAACCTCAAAATCCCGTGGAAAAAAAAAAAGTTATATAACATATTTTTGCAACACTTTTTCATGCCAATGGCCACATATTTGGCCATTGGCATGCTTAATGAAACAAATGCACCCTTTATTTGGAGCTGACATAGCTCCGTTTTTAATTTTGCAGAAATGTACTCAGTTGTCAGCTGAGTACATTTCTGCAGCTAACACGTCCGTTACACGGACTGGTTTCTGCTTCGTGGATCACTCAGATACCTCATTTGCATATCTTTGAGCTGCAAATGAGGTATTGAGCATTTCCACGCCCAGTCCGTGTAAGAGACGTGTTAGCTGTCTCTTACACGGAGATTTGGGCTGTTACTGAATCGGGAGGCTTACACGGAGGCTTACACTACTCTTGAACTCCATGTAAGCCTTCCTGAATCTGGCCCTAAGTGTATTGTAGTACAGCATGTGAAAAATATGTAAAGAGTAAAAAGAAGAAAAATAAAAGTGAACTGAAAGTAAAAAAAAATCCAGAATGAGTTAAGGAAATTTTTGAAAAAGAAATGACTATTAGTGAATTGAATGAAGTACTTAGGAAAGTAAATCTTCATTCAGTATCAGGCCAAGATGGTATAGGGTATGGAATGTACAAGAAATTACTGGATTGGCAAACAGAGTATTTTAGAAATGCATTGAATGCATGTTTTTTATTTATTTATTATTTATTTTATTTACATTTGTTGACCGGGAGTGTCCGACTGGGCGTAGGTCCATTTTCAGCGGAGGCCCAGGGAGAACAGCTCCACAGTTAATATAAACAGACAGTAGTTACATTGGATTGCATAGCTATTAACAATTTAACATAGCAATTACTTACAACATATTTACAGATGAAGAACATAGTACATCAGTAGACAGCTAGAATCTTTATCTGTGAAGTACATAACAGACATTAGCAAATGTTACACCAGCAGAGTTATTGGTTTTAGTGATCTGCAAGTGATTTTTGTTGCTGGATCTTACTGGTCTGGTGGTGCGAAAGGGTTGGAGTAGATTCTGGAGGGATGGGACATTTAGTGGATGGTTTACTAGTTTGTGGGCAAGTGAAAGTTGATACCACTGAAGGAGGTGAGGGAGATCAAGCCAGCCCAGTTCAGCAAGTGAGAGACAGTGGTGACTATGGTAGGATGCCCCTGTGGCGAATTTGGTGATTTTGTTGTAGCAGGTCTCTAGCTTGTTTAGATTGCATTGCCTTAGGTTGGTATATATTGGAGAGGCATAAAGTAGGGTGGAGATAAGGTGGGAATTTGCTATTGAAATCTTTGCTGCTTTGGTGAGAAGTTGCTTATTTCTGTATAACGCTTCTAGTTTTTTGTGGACTTTTTTTATGGTCATGGATATGTGAATGTCAAATTTTAGTTTATTGTCTATTTCCACTCCTAGCAATTTGGTGTGTTCAGTTGGGTATATACTGGTGTTTCCTTTTGCTGTGATGTTAAAGTGAGAGTTGTTTTGAGTATGTTTGGTGGGTTGGAAGATGAGTAGTTTAGTTTTGTTTGGGTTGAGTATTAACTGGGCATCGGATAACCACGTTTCAATAGAGGAAAAGGCTTCCTGTGTGATTTTTTGCAGTTTGGGTAGGGACTGGGCTGAGCAGATGATGGTTGAGTCATCTGCGTATTGTATGAGTGTGCCATGTTTGGTGGCAGAGGCTAGATTATTGGTGTAAACAGAAAAGAGTAGGGATCCAAGGATGGATCCTTAGGGAACCCCTATGGAGAGAGGTAGTTGGGGGAGATATGTCATTCTGCCATACAACGGATTGTTGGCAGTCAGACAGGTAACTCTGAAACCAGTTGGAGACTGATTGAGAGAAGGATAGGTTATTGAGGACAGAGATGAGTTGTTTATGTGGAACCATGTCAAATGCTTTAGATAGGTCTAGGAAAGTAGCAGAGAAGAGATAGCCATTGTGTTTATGCTGAAGGATAGTGTTAGTAAAGGAGAGTAAGGCAGTGGTGGTGCTATGGTTTGGTCGGAAACCATGCTGAGTACTGGAAAGGAGGTTGTTAGTAAGGAGGTAGTCTGAGACCTGAGAAGGAAGTGTTTGTTTATCAAGTTATGTAGTGGGGTTTTAAAAATTATATGTAAGAAAGATGAGAAGAATGAAGTAAATAAATGGAGACCCTTTAAACAGATTATATTTTTATGACAATAATATGAAGGAGAATATATGGATGGGATGAGGAATAAACTATATATGGAATAAAAGGAAAGGAAGGCCAAATATTGTTATTGGTTGTGAGAGTATTTGTGAATGATAAGTAAAAGGGAGGATGTGAACCTTATGGTAGTTGATATTAGCAAGGAATTTGATACAGTAAGGCATGATGCTTTGTGGGATATTATAGAGAAGTACAGAATAAATAATAGAAGTAGGAGAGTATGCATGTCAGCATATCAAAATAATAGAGTGACAGTGTTAGTGAATGGGTGGCTAGCTGAAGAAATGTGCATGAAGTGTGATATAAGACAAGGATGTCTCATGAGTGGAATGTTGTTTGAATTTTGTAATAAATGCAATAGTGAACTATTAGCTTATAAAATGAAAAACGCTAGATATGTAATGCAAAAGGAAGTGGTGATTCCAGTAGTTTTGAAATACACAGGTAATATAGGTATACTTGGTAAGAGTAAAATATGGTTGAGTGGAAGTGTTGGCTTGCCTGAATGGATGTGTAAAGGAAATGGGACTTGAATAAAGATAAAAGTAAGGATTCTGGTGAAATGGTGAAAACTGGAGATATGTATTTTTCACTGAAGGAGGTATCCTTACAAGGGACAACATCTGGGAAATATGATGTAATTATGATGCAATGAGAGAGTTTGATAAAAGAAATTAAAGAAATAATGTTTTAACTAGAGGACTTGCAGATTAGCATTCAGGAAAAAGGTTTATCTGATGAATTCTGTAATAATGGAAAAAAGCATATATTTCAAATGTCTATATGATCTCACAAAAAATATGAAAAGGATATTGTGCAGTTTCTTGCATACGGGGTTCAGAAATTAAACACAGTGAAAAGAGATGTGTTCTATATGCGTGAAGAAAGGGGGGACTATATCCAGTTGTTTATTCTGCTTCTTTAAACTTTTATATGGTATTAAAGTGGGATAAACAAGGTAATGAAAAATTAATACTGAGAATGTCGAAATATAATTAGAAAAGGTTCTGGAGATGTTGAGCATAATAAAAAGAGAAAAAAGAAATGAAGAAGTTAAAAATTATCGAGAAAAACTACTAACATGGAAAATTGAAAATGATGATATAGAAAAAGATAGAAGGATGTGTTATAATAATGAGGGGAAACAATATTATTATGTAAAAACATTAGAAATTTTATCAGAAGTGATTAAAGCCATTATAGTCAGGAAAATGTGGGAAACCAAGTAAGTCTAACAATAAATACTTTACCATTAAAGGGGGATATGCCATATAAAATGAATGCTGAAGGAGTCCAACACATCGTTTTTTTTAAACATAAAAGTGTGGCGAAACTCTGGAAAAAGTTGTGTGAAAAAAAACTTTTTGAGAATATAAAGGACATAACCATTTATAGATTTGAAAATGATTATATATGGATATTATAAGATCAAGAAGACAGAATTTGCAAGAAGGTCAGGTAAGAATTTATTTTATGTAAAATTAGTTATTTGGAATGAAAGACTAAATGAAATTTTGTTTAATGGAAAATGGATTTTGGTAGATATATTGAAAAAAGTTAGATTATGGTTGTGGAAGGAGTGGATGCCAGTTATGGAAACAAAACAATGAAGACGTAATAAGAAAAATAATAAAAAGAAAAAAGTGAAAATGTAATTATATATGCCTATAAATGCATACAATTTCTAAATATGTAAATAATCCCCAGAATTCAATAAACTCTGTGCAGGCTTTGCACAAAGCCTACACAGAGTTTATGTACATGCCAGCTAGATAAGCAGCAGTGCTAATAACATTGTGATATTGCCAGCCTAGCTATCTGGAATTTTGTAAATAATCATATGTCATTTTTGAATATTAATATGATTCATATGCTTGTCTTACAAATGTAAGAGAACTATATGTTATGTGTATATTAAACTACTGGTGCAGAAGCGTGTGTGTGTCAGCTACTTGGGCAGGGACATGAAGCACTGGTTGGACAGACAGAATGTTGGGAAGACATGGCTTAGAACCCTAGCTAACAACTCAACCCTGTAGCTGTGGCAGTGGGGAGTCTTATTGGGGATCTGGAGAAAGAGGGAGAAACCAGGCCCAGACTGACTGTGATCTGTGTGTGCTCTTAAGGGAAATTGTACTTTACTGTGTGTGTACTTGTCATCTTCCCATTGTGTACGTCCATAACTGTTGCCAGTGGTGTGGACTGAGGCTCCTTGATTACTGGGCCAGTGCAGGAGCATCACATATTAATTGGTGGACAGTTTTGGGATATCCACATCACATATTAATTGGTTGACAGTGGTGAGTTAGCCACATCACACATTAATTGTCTTGTAGTGGTGTGGATATTGAATTCCTGTAGCCTGTGTACAGTGGTCACTGAATATGTTTGTACTTTCAATCAGCCAGGCAATGAACATTCAGAGTTCATATCACAGTTGTTTTATTTTTTTTGTTAGCTTAGTTAGTCAGGGAGATCAGGGAAGCATGTCAGCAGATGAGTATGGCAAAGTGACAGTGAGCCATTTGGCTGAAATGTGCGAGGCTAAAGAACTGGTGCATGCCAACCTGACTAAAGCAGACATGTTTGCAGCTTTAGTCACAGCTGCATCACAAATAGCAACCAGGAGGACAATCAGACAGGCCGTGGAAATGTACAACTCTCTAAAAATGGACAGCTCAAACTTTTCACAGATGACATAAAAATCCATCTGGAGTTAAAGAGACTTCAGCTGGAGGCCAATCATTTGGAAAGAGAGGCAGCAGAGAGACTGAGACATCTAGAGACTGAGAAAAATGAGAAACTGTGATGCTGGGAAGCTAAGGAGAAGATGAGGCAGAGTCAACATGAAAAGGAGATGCTGACTCTTTGCCAGAGTCATGGAGGTAATGGGGGAGTGAGTAACCAAACCCCAGAAGCAACAAATGTCAGTAAATTCCTTCCACAATTTACAGAGGGGGATAATTTTGATAGTTTTATTCATATGTTTGAAAGGGTATGTAAACAGTATAATGTTGACCAAGGGCTCTGGGTATGGGTCCTGACCCCCTTACTCCATGGTAAAGCTGTAACTGTAATTTCTAAACTGTCTGATACTGATTGTTTAAATTATAATGTTGTAAAGAACTGTCTTTTAGAATGTTTTAAGTTAACACCTGAAGCTTATAGGAAAAAAGTTTTGTGAGCATCGATGAAAAGCAGATGAAAGTGTGTGTGAATATCTTGCTGAACCAAGCACTTATTTTCATAGGTGGGTGAGTGGATGTCAGGTCGCTACTTTTGAAGGGCTGGCAGACCTTTTGGTGAGAGAACAAGCCCTTAGCACTTTGCTTGAGGACATGCAAATCTGGTTAGCTGATAGACAATGCACTATTGCAGATGAGCTGGGAAGAAGAGAGACCTACACCTAGCAAGCATGGCACCACTGCACAGGAAATGGAGACCCAGTGCTGCTCATGGGTCTAAGGGGACCCATGGTGGGAAGCCCAGACTGCCCCAACAAAGTCTACTAGCAGGAGAAGCCACTAGTCAAGGTACATATTCTGGACCAAGGGTTAAATGTTTTAAATGCAACCAGTGGGGGCATGTACATATAGATGTCCACAGATGCATGATGGGGAACAAAAGGTGGGAGAGCCAGTGAGTGGGAATGACAAAATGCCAGCAGTAAGTTGTCTCAAGACAACAAGGGTGCCAAACCACCACAAGACATTATATCCTATCTTAGTGAATGGGAAAGATGCAGTGGCTAAGAGAGACACACAGCCTCTGACCTAACCATTGTGAAGCCTGCAATGGTTACAGAGGAGTACTACTTGCTTAGACAGTCAGAGCTTTAGGAGGGACCCCATTCCAAATACCTCTGAAAAGGGTTCACATTGACTGTGAGAGTGGAAAAGGAAGCAAGCAAGTAGGTATGTTTTAGGATATCCCTGCAGATGTCCTGATAGAGAATGATTTTGATGATGCAGTGCCATGTGTGCATGCAGTTACATGCAGTCAGGCTTGGAGACAAGCATGTGGGTCTGGTAGCCTGGGGGAGATCCAGACAGACCACACACTTGCAACCAGGACTGGTGAGGTGGTTCCTTCAGGGAGGCAGCTCCTCTGTAGCAGTGAGACTGAATGTGAGCCACAGCTGCTTGTGGGTACTGATGTTCCCTTGGACAGAGTGACTGCAAGGGCAGAGGTGAGTAGTAGTACCCAAGCTGACAGTGAGGCACCACTGTTAGAGGATATCAGACTTCCTGTGGAAGGGGAGCTGGGAAGGGTTACTAAGAGGCAGTTGAGACAGGCTCGGCTCTTAGTCCCTACATTACAAAGCCTGAGGGATATAGCTAATGAGGCACCTGATTCTCAAGAGACAGGGGAATCTGTATACTGTGACAAAGGGTTATTGTATAGAAAGTGGACCCCTGAGGGAGGGCTAGAGGGTGAGAGAATATAGCAGTTGGTAGTGCCCAGAGCCTGCCTTCTGGCACTTCTAGCCATAACCCATGATATTCTCTTTGCAGGTCATATGGTCATAAAATGTACAAAGAGATGCATTATGCAGAACATTTATTGGCCTGAAATTTCCAGAGATGCAACACGGTACTGCAGGACGTGTGACCAGTGCCAAAAGGTGGGCAAGGCAGGAGACAAGGTGAAAGCTCCTCTGATGCCTTTGCCTGTGATTGAGGAGCCATTTCAGAGGGTAGCTATAGATGTTGTGGGGCCTCTGACTACCCCAAGTTCCACAGGGAAAAAGTATATCCTAGTGATAGTAGATTATGCTACCAGATACCCTGAGGCAGTGGTTCTGTCCGCTATTGAGACAGAAAAGGTGGCAAATGCTTTGTTAGAGATTTTCAGCAGGGTAGGTTTCCTAAAATGAATACTGACTGACAGAGGTGCCAAATCCATGTCAGACCTGCTGGCTTGTCTCTGGAAGCACTATGGGTTGAAGTACCTAAATACCACCCTTACAGTCCCCAGACTAATCTGTTGAAATGTTAAACTCTACACTCAAGACGATGCTATGGGCATTTGCAGGCCAGTTTAAGAGGGAGTGGGACAAATACTTGCCCCATCTGTTGTTTGCTTAAACAGAGGTGCCCCAGGAATCCACAGATGTTTCACCCTTTGAGTTGTATGGGCATAGGGTGTAGGGACCTCCAGATTTATTTTGAGATAAGTGAGAAGGTGAGTGTGAATACCACAAGGAGTCTGTTGTAGCATATGTCCTAAACCTCAGAGCAAGGCTCAGAGAACTCATGGGCTTGGCCCAGGAGAACCTGGCAGAAGCTCAACAGTAGAAAAAGGTTTGGTATGACAGGAATGCTCAAAGTAGAGAGTATGTTGTATGGTAGCAGGTAATGGTTCTCATTCATGTCAGACACAATTAAGCTGCAGGCAGCTTTGGAGGGACCCTACAAGGTAGTAAGGAAGGTCAGTGATGTTAACTATATGGTAGAACTGCTAGGTAGGAGGCAAGGGCACAAATTATGCCATGTTAACATGATGAAACCTAGCCATGATAGGGAAGTCCTTGTGCTGAGTATTTGCAGTTGATGGCAGGAGGAGTCTGAGGGTGATCTGGTGACTGATTTCCTCAGTGAGACTCAGACTGACACCTCAGTAGAAGGGGTAGCAATGTCCCAGCAGCTATCCCTATACCCAGGTTCCAGAAATCCAAGCAGTGTTATAAGAGTTTGGGGATGTTTACTGGGATAGCAGGGTGTACTCACCTGGTGCAGCACCATGTGGATAAAGGACCCCAAAGATCTATTAAACAGGCCCCTTATAGGGTGCCTGAGAGAGTCAATAGATTCTGATGGAGGAAATATAGGAAATGTTGGAACTAGGGGTAATTCAGGAGTCGAGCAGTCCCTGGGCCTCCCCAGTGCTACTGTTACCAAAGAAGGATGGCAGCACCATTTTCTGTGTGGACTACAGAAAATTAAATAGTCACACAGAGTCAGATGCTTACCCCATGCCTAGAACAGATGAAGCCCTAGAGCAACTGGGTGGGGCTAAGTATCTTACCACTACTGATCTTACTGGCAGGTGCCCTTGACTAAAATAAACCAACAGCTGTTCAAAGTTCAATGCACAAAAAACAAGCGACAGTTGAATATAAAAAGCACCTTTATAAGAGCCAAAGCTTTCTGGAAAACACCCTTTCTCAATGATTAACATAAGGTTCATTGAAACATTCATTTAAATACACACCCAAAAGACATCATATGACCTGCAGCCAAGATCATGTGACCAAAAATTCAATAAAAAACATTTTATAAATTATTACATTATGTGTAAAAAATATAAAAGACTTCTCATATAGAAAATTATATACAAAGGCATGTATATATACAAATATTATTTTAACTTAGTATGCTGTAACTTAACCAATATAGGTTTCAGAGAAACAGCTGTATTCAAACCTGGGTACATATCAGCTGACAAATGTATAATCCATTCATACTCCCTTATGTCCAACAAATTACTTAAATCTCCACCTCTTGGAGGTTTATATACTATATCTATAACCCTAAATTTAAACTTATGATCCACTCCATGTTCTCTAATGTGCTTACAAAGTGCATTATTTTCACTTCCTCTCCTGATTTCTGACTTATGTTCTATAATGCGCTCTTTGAGTGCTAGAGAGAGGTCAGCCTTTGTGACTCATTTTGGCTGGTATGAGTTTACAAAGATGCCTTTTGGGATGAAAAATGCCCAGAAAATTTCAAGTAGCTGGTAGATCATATCCTAGCAGGAACAGGATATTTTGCCCTTCTTACTTAGATGATAGTGCGTTTTACAGACATTTCTGGCAAGAGCACCTTCAGCATTTAAGGGAGGTGCTGGGCAAACTACAGAGAGCAGGGTTGACAATTAAGCCCAGCAAATGGCAGGTGGGTATGGCAGAGGTCTCCCTCCTGGGACATAGAGTAGGGAGTGGTAATATCAGGTCTGAACCTGCCAAAGCAGAAGCCATTCAGGCATGACCTGCCCTTGTTACCAAAAAGCAGGTGAGGGCATTCTTAAGGACAGCAGGGTACTACAGAAATTTGTCCCCAGTTATAGTACCATAGCTTCTCCCTTCACAGACCTGACAAGGAAAAACAGGCCAGATATGGTAGTGTGGACCCCAGCATGTGAGCAGGCATTCTAGAAGCTTAAAGCAGGTTTGGGAGGATCCCTTGTGTTAGCCAGTCTAGATTACAGCAAAGCATTTATTGTGCAGGTGGATTCTTCAAATCATGGGGTGGGAGCTGTACTTAGCCAGGTTTCCCCAGAGGGAGAAGAGCACCCAGTGGTATATCTCAGTTGTAGGCTCCAACCTAGGGAGGAATGCTATGCAACTCTAGAAAAGGAATTCCTAGCCATAGTGTGGGCACTGCAGAAACTTCAGCCTTATCTATATGGAAGAAAATTCACTGTAGTTACAGACCACGATCCCTTAACATGGCTACATCAAGCCAGCCTGCAAAATTCCATATTACTAAGGTGGAGCCCAGGGTTGCAAGCATTTGATATTATAGTGCAGCACCGCAGTTGGGTTAGCAATGCCAATGCAGACAGGCTGTCAAGACAGCTAATGTGGTAAGATATTCCCAGATAGGCTCAACCCTGTCAAGCAACATTTCTCAAGGGTTACTTGAAAAACTAGCTTTAGTTTTCGGGGGGGAGGGGTTGTGACACTACCAGCCCAGCTATTTGGAATTTTGTAAATAATCATATATCATTTGTGAATATTAATATGACTCATATGCTTGTCTTACAAATGTAAGAGAACTATATGTTATGTGTATATTAAACTACTGGTGCACAAGTGTGTGTGTGTGTGTGTGTGTGTGTGTGTGTGTGTGTGTGTGTGTGTGTGTGTGTGTGTGTGTGTGTGTGTGTGTGTGTGTGTGTGTGTGCATGAGTGTGTGTGTGTGCGTGTGTGTGTGTGTGTGTGTGTGTGTGTGTGTGTGTGTGTGTGTGTGTGTGTGTGTGTCAGCTACTTGGGCAGGGACACAAAGCACTGGTTGGACAGAGAGAGTGTTGGGAGGACTTGGCTTGGAACCCTGGCTAAGGACTCAACCCTATAGGTGTGCCAGTGGGGAGTCTTACTGGGGATCTGGAGAAAGAGGGAGAAACCAGCCCCAGACTGACTGTGATCTCTGTATGGTCCTAAGGGAAATTGTACTTTATTGTGTGTGTACATATCCTCCCATTGTGTACGTTCCTCACTGTTGTCAGTGGTGAGGACTGACACTCCTTGATTACTGGGCCAGTGCAGGGGCATCACAAACATATTCATGCCACTCATTGCGCTTATACTTATACAAGCATGGTTTCATGGCCAGCAACAGTATCGCCTGCCAGGAAACCATGCAGAACAGCATTAATACAAAAAGAAAATGCATTCAGGTTTGCTTATGAGCAAACTTGTTGGCGAATTTGTGATTACAGCCACAATAACTACCAAGGCAATACCAGCAGTAATAACACAATAAATAAAAGTGTACTCATTGCAATGTACACTGAAAAAAGTATTTGAAGAAAGAAATAATTGAGAGGTGGGTTAAATAGGAAAGGAAAATACAAGGAAATGTACACCAGGATGAGAAAGTGTACTAATGAAAATGGGCACAGACATTGAATGATAGGAATGAATAAAGAGGAAGAGGGTATGGTAAATATGCAATGTCTCAAAATAGGATATGTTAATGTATGTACACTTTTAGCAGAAGTCAGTAGCATGACATTAAACACATGTGTAGATAGCACAGTACTTACTGCAGTTTACAACTCCTGAGCAAGTATATTATGATATAAGCACACATTATTGTTTGTATGTGATGGTAACATAAAGTTGCATGTCAATGGAGTTGAATGGTTGCGATATAAACATCATGCATGTCAATGCAGGTGAATGGTTGTGATATAAACATCAGTGACATGCTCAATGGAGAAGACATTTAGCAAGGATGGTATATAAGTTAGGGGTATGTGCATACTATGAAGATATGCAAAATGAATTTCTTGAATATGACTGACATCTCACCATAACTTTCAACCAGTCAGGGAAACATAACAACAGACTCCTGGACAAATGTAGACAGAAACAGGAACAATCATGCACACTTTTGCAATGTTCCAACCATTAATCTGTGTTATGGACAGAATATGTGAGTGTAACTTATCATACATGTTCTGCAGGAACAGACATCTATAACTGTAATGATTGTCAGTATTCTATAAGTGGAATTCACCACCCCTTCCCCGAAAATGACCACCTTTTGAAGAGTTCAAGAGAGAGATTTTTAAAAATAGAGTTGAAATCAGGATGAGTCATGACCAGTTGATAGGTCTGCATGACACATAAGCCACAATCACTACGTGCAAGAATTAAACCCATACCATCAATGGCATCACTGAGCTATGTATTTACTGGATGCGGCAGAAAGAATTATAACACAAGCATCTAGTAGAACACCTTGAAGGGGAGTCTGCATTGTGAAATCCTAATGGGAATACATCCCAAAGAATAGTTCTGCATGGCCTACCAGATATGTGGGAGCTCACTGTGCCAAATGTGATGCACTTGACTAAAGCATCCCTCGCTGATGTAGGTATCAGCCATATGGATAACATACATATAAAAAACAGACTATTTTGTGTGGATTCCAGACAAACAGCTGGACATTGCATGCATCTGACACATGTATTACAGATGGATATTGTCTCAAGCATCTGCAATTGATGCATGAATTAAGAAGTTGTTGTGTCTTTTGGCTTTTCCCAGTTAGGGGTGGCCACAGCGGAACTCCGGTCCGCTAATGATTGATAGTTGATTTTTACATGCCGAGTTACCAGCCCTGATGCACAACCTTCAACGAAGGTACGCCCATTCATGCATGTCTCCACGCAGAAGATGCTCTAGCTGAGAATCGAACTGGACAGCATTTTACTGTGAGATGATCCATTATAATGAATGTTATGGCAGTATGTGAGACTGATGGCAGTGCATCAGCTATGCCTATGTGCACAGAAAGTACGTAGGATCATAGGAGGTTACTAGGCTAATGGCTCTGGGGCCCTAACAAGCCTAGCCAAGAGTTTATCCCAAAAAAAAGAAACCTGAGTCAGAACCTGTCGCCCCTGTCAATGAGGGACAAAGGTGGAACCCCTGGGACAGCAATGCGAAGTCACGTGTCAATGATCGAGGAAGCTGTCACTATAATATTGTGCACACATCAAACAAAACAATGCAGCACCATCTATAAGAACATGTCAGACATCAAGACATGTGCCTCATGATAACTGTACCCCTAATATTACCAGTCAAAAGGATATGCTGTCCTGAAAACTTGACATATATCCATATGTGCTCATGCAAACTATCAAGTGGTAATACTGATGTGATGCACTGGTGTGTCCATGATGCAGTACAGTCACACTGTAGATGTATAGGTTAATAGGAGAGTAGTAGGGTAACGGCCCAAAAGCCCATACAAGCCTAGCCAGATTTAACAGATGTTTAGCAATTTTCAATAGCTATTTGAATGATGTTCACTGAGGTAGGAGCCTGTGCTATGGTATGTAATACCAACTGCCTCTGTCCATGAGGGACATGGGTGCCACCCCAGGAGTAAATTTATGATTACACATCCATTGATCTAGTTTGCACTTGAAGAGGGTCAGGGAAGGGCTTTGCTTTACTTGAATGGGAAGCTTGTTCTAGAGAAGAGGTAGTTTCTGTCAGATGTATCTGTCTCCCCAACATGATTTTTTTATGCCAGAGGCTAAGTTAAGATTAATGGAATAAGTGACCCTCATCCAGTTTATTTTGTAAATGTGTAACATTTCCGTCAGGGCCTGATTGGAAACTGCCTTGTAGGCTAGACAAAGATCATTCATTAGTAGTCTGTAGGAGACAGAATACAGTGTACAGTGATAGGCCTTTCATTCTTTCTGCATAGGACTTGTTTTTTTATAACCTGCATTTCCCTGGTGAGAAAACTCTGGGTTCTCTCCAGCTGTTGCAGGTGACTGGTGAGGTACATGCAAAAGGTGCATTGTACTCAAATATTGGTGTGATGAGGGCTGAGTACAGTTTAATTATCACATCCTTTGATCTGGCTGGCATGCCCTTACTTATGAGTTGTGACACATAGAAAGACTTTCCTACCACTGTGGACAAGGTGGCTGCAGTTCAGATTAATATCAACTTGAGTAACCACATCCCATACCACTGGGTCTACTCTTAGGAGGATGCTGTCTATACTGTAATTAGGTACAGTATTTGTTTTCTAAAAGGGAATAATTATGATTTTTTTGCATTTATTTTCTCTCCATGGCTCTGGCAACAATCATTTGTGTGCATTAATCCTTTCTGCAGCATATCATGCACGTATTCCATGATTAACCACAATTTGCAGTCAACTGCAAACTTGGTCAGACAAAGACTGTCTACGTTTGCAATGACTTCTGAGAAATAAACACCGAGCAGTAAGGGGCCTAGTACAGAAACCTATGGTATGCCCCTCGTGACTGACTTCTGGCTATAGGTGAATTCAACCACTATGTCCTGTTGGTGAGCTATTTGGCTACCCACCTGGTGATGTTGGGGTTTATGCTCAGCTGACTGAGCTTGTCTATAATACTGAGTGGTGAAGTGTGTCAACTGCCTTGGCCAGGTCAAATTAGGAGGGATATACAATCTTTCCCTCATCCATGGCCTTGGTGACCTTTTTGAAGAAGTCAACCAGATTTAATAGACATGATTTACCCTTAACAAATCCAAACTAAGTTCACAGGTAGACGGAGGCACAGTATACTAACCATGACATATGTCATTGCAAACTCCACTTACAATGTGTGTCGAAGGACAAACACACTCTCCGACTAGCATTAGAAATGGCCTAGGGCACATCGCTAGTGTTTGCCAATGTACACCTATGTTGTGGAATACACTACCAATGTTGGACAAGGCTGGTTGAAGTAGTTCATATCTGAACATAATGCAACATGGTCAGATGTGCATAAATGGCCCCTAACCAGGCTGTTCTGCTCACTATGGAAATGTAAAGCAGTGATAGGACTAAAGCCCAGGATACTGTCCACCACAGTGAAAGTACTGAACCAGTACACTATACGGTACTACAGTGTTATGTCAGTATGAAAGGATGTTGACAATTGTATGCAAAGTATCCCATGCAAACCCTGCAGGCACAGTATAATCCCTGTCATGTTCACACACAAAGTAGTTGGACAGTAACTACACAACATGACACACAACACACAACCATAAACGGGAGATATTGTTGAAGTTCACACTCATCCACAAATGTGTTGGGCTGCAGAATTCAACATATGGAAAGCTCACACTGGGCATGCTCGCACACTTTGATAAATGAGACATATGTCAGACAACATGCCATGGGAACGCTGAACTGGGCATGCTCACACACTTAGGCCAAATCTCAGTTTAGCAGTTGGCCACACATATCTGGTATTTGTACGTGTTATTTCAGGAACCAACCACATTACAGCAATCTGCCCAGTGCACACAGTTAAATGACTACAGAGACATACGTGATATAGTGGATCCCTCCCATATGCAAACATCTTCCACAGATACACTAGTTGTTCATACAAACAGGGAATGCTATGGCAATAAAGACCTGCAAACAGTCTATCAGCAACAAATAATGTGCATCTGACAATTAAACATATGGGTGTAGAGGTCAACACTAGGCTGTTTGCCCTAGGGAATGACAGCTTAGCCAGAGTGTGCTTGGTGTCTGCCTCCCCAGTACAGTAGGCTACTGTGCCACTGTAAAGTAGGTCACATAAGGCACCGTGTGAGGCTAGTGCACTGTGCCTCTGTCAAGCAGGGACACAGTGGAGATCCCAGGGTTTGAATTTGCTAAGCCACATCCATGTTGTTGGTGTGTGCTGGAAGAGGGTTGCTGAGGACCTCTAACAGTAAGTGGGCATCAATAACAGACTGAGGGGAGCCTTATCTGCATTGTCTGGACAATTTCACTGTCAACACTGTGTCATGATGATTATGAGGGATTGAAGTGTCATGTCGGTACTGTTCAGAGATGTCCTCCCTCTGTGGGCTACTGCTCTGCAATGTATTAGCTCACTCTGTCTGTTGGACAGCTCATATATGGCTGGTGTACACCTGACAGTTGTCCTGTTGTGGAACAGTCATGGGTATATTTGGGATAGCATGATCAATGCAAACCTTCCACATGTTCATAGAATGCAATTGTCAAGGATTATGCAGAGTGGCCTGTATACTCCCCCAGCTTGGGTCCTTTGAAGTCTTCCACCCCAGTCTTCACAAGTGTAAAGTCTGCTTTTGATAAATACAGTTTGTTTGCAGTGACAACCTTGCCTGGGGGTGGGGATGGGATATGGATGTCCAGGAAAAGGTGGGTATGGTCAGATATCAACAATGGTGGTCTACCTCTGGTGTGGAACAGTGAGTACCCATGTTGCAGATGGTCAGGTGCAATATGTATTCCCCCTTGTGGCTGTGGTGAGTGGTTCTGCCATAGCACATGGACTCACACATTGTAGTGGCTGTAGGGTAATGTTGTAGAGACCTGAGTAGTTCCCACACACAATATGCCTGTACCTGACGTTAACAACTGGAATGGTGTATGTGAACACCTGCATATATTGGCACTGTTCCCAGGGAAGCAAAGTGTGTGTCCTGGATGTGGGAGGGGTGCTCTGTGCTGGTTGTGTTGTGTGTTACAGGTCCTGTTGTCACGAAGCATGGTATAGAACATAACCTGCCAGTGCGATGTGCATATCTGACCCTGAAGTAGGTGGCTGAAAATGCATATATATGCTATCCCCCACCTGACAGGTAGTACTAGATGTATATACCTCTGTAGAAATAATGATGTCAGCACCCTATAAATACTGCAGGTGCAGAATCAATGCCCCATAATTCGAATAGTGCGCTCTGCTAATGCGTCTCTCTCAAGTGTCATAATATAGTTAGGTAGGGGTTTGAATCCTGCAAATGCTCAGTGTGTGTGGATGAGCGGGGTTGGTGTGTGTGCAAGTCTGTGTAAGGAAAATGTCCCTTTTGGCAACTGGGAAAACACACTACAGGATGCACATTCCCCTTTCTAAACACTGATGATGTCAGCACCCTATAAGTACAGCAAAAGAAGGGAAACCTCCCAATAATGCAAACAGCGCGCTCTACTAATGCGTCCGTTTCGAGTGTCATAGCATAGTTAGGTAGGGATTTAAATCCTGCAAATGCCCAGTGTGTGTAGAGGGGGGTTAGTGTGTGTGCAAGTCTGTATGAAAGAAATGTCCCTTTTGGCAACTAGGAGAACACACTACAGGATGCACATTCCCCTTTCTAAACACTGATGATGTCAGCACCCTATAAGTACAGCAGGAGAAGGAACACCTCTCAGTAATGTGAATAGCGTGTTCCTCTAATGCATCCGTCTCAAGTGTCATAACATAGTTAGGTAGGCGTTTGAATCCTGTAAATGCCCAGTGTGTGTGGAGGGGGGGTTAGTGTGTGTGCAAGTCTGTATGAAAGAAATGTCCCTTTTGGCAACTGGGAAAACACACTACAGGATGCACATTCCCCTTTCTAAACACTGATGATGTCAGCACCCTATAAGTACAGCAGGAGAAGGGAAACCTCCCAGTAATGCGAATAGCGTGCTCTGCTGATGCGTCCTTCTTGAGTGTCATAACATAGTTAGGGTAGGAGTTTAAATCCAGCAAATGCTCAGTGTGTGTGGAGTGGGGTTGGTGTGTGTGCAATTTTGTATGAAAGAAATGTCCCTTTTGGCAACTAGTAGAACACACTACAGGATGCACATTTCCCTTTCTAAACACTGATGATGTCAGCACCCTATAAGTATAGCAGGAGAAGGGAAACCTCCCAGTAATGCAAATAGCATGCTCCGCTAATGCGTCCGTCTTGAGTGTCATAACATAGTTAGATAGGGGTTTAAATCCTGCAAGTGTGGGGGGGTGAAAATAGGGGGTGTGCAATTACATGTGTAAGAGAACTGACCCTTTTGCCAACAAGTACAACACACCAGCTGCTGCATATTCCAATCTCTACACAGAGATGATGTCAGCACCCTACAAGTACAGCGGAAGAGGGCAAATTTCCCAGTAATGCAAATAGCACGCTCTGCTACTGCGTCTCTCACTACTGTCATAGCACAGTTAGTTATGGCTTTGAATTCCACACATGCCACGTGTGTTTTTATCACACAGAATGCCCATGTGTGTGGGTTGTTGTTTACAATAACGCATGACATCGATTAAACCAGTAATGGCAATGGACACAGATGATGTATGTGTGTGCCAAATACACATATGTACCTGTGACCTTCAATAGTTCCCATGTCTGATGCCTGGCACATGTGAATACATGGTATTTGCACTGGATAACATTATGACTGTGGTGTTCTGTGCGGGTGCTCCATGTGGTATGTGTATATACAGTGTGAGATGTAGATGGTATCATCCTAGCAGTGAGGGATACACATCTGGTCTGGGGCATATAGTCTACATGTTGTTGATGAACAGGTGCTGCATGTTTTCATCTGTTGTGGGAGTGGTAACAAGTTGTTCCATAGCAATGCAGTGACTACATGCTAGGACCCTTTCAGCTAGGGTGTTGTAGCTACAGTAATTCATCAGCATTCAGTAATACATCAGCATTCCTGGTGAGGGTATGATGCCAACCAAGGTCAGGGTCATACCAGCCTGTGCCACATGCTCAGATAGCCCTTCCATGTTCCCTATCATGTAGTCCAGGGAGGTACATCACAGGTCAGCCACAGTGGCATGGGCAATGACTGAGTCATATGTGCCCATGCCTCTGACTGACCTGTATGCTTGTGTTATGTGGTGGACCATAGTGCCCCACGGGCATATCACTGTGACCTTCACCTTGTCCAGCCTGGTAAGCATGACCTCACTGTACCAGACAATAAAGGTACCTAATACAACTGTAGCAGGTGTGTTGTCTAGCCATACAGGCTGTGACTGTTTGGCACACAGGATTTGTGTGTTATGTGTTATGCGTGCTGTGTTCTGGCATAACGTATGCCTGTGTGCCAGCTGCAGAGGTGTCTGCTGCTCAGGCAGGATGCTATTCTTAGGCTCCATGAATGGCCCAGTGTGTTCATGTGTTTGTATTGCTGTCAGTGTAGGTCTACATCAGACTGGTATTGTAGTCACTGTAGTACTTCATGCCACCTGACAGGTTATGCCAGTACTGGGTTCAGAGTGCTTAGTCCCCAGTTTGGCTATGTGGTTGCATCTCATACATGTGTTGTACATCCATGTGTAGGGAAGAGGGTTGACTGTGTACATGTGGCAGCTGTGACATTGCCACATGACCCACATATTCCACAACTGTACCATAGAGGTGACTGACAAGTGACCTTTGCACATGCTACCATAGTATTGTGATTGCCATGGTGATTAACAGCACATAGGGCCAATGGGGAACAAGGTACATAGGTTCATAGGTTCATAGGTTCATAGGTTCATACTAGGCTATCTGCCCTAGGGCATTTATAAACCTAGCCAGAATGTGTTTGGCTTTCGCCACCCATTGTAAATTTATCTTGCTATGCCCTTTTTCGAGGTTAGTATACTGTGCCTCTGTCTAACAGTGACACAGAAGTGATACCCGGGGTAAACCTACGATGTCCCATCCACTCATCAAGATTCCTCTTGAAGAGAGTCAATGAGGGACTCTGCCTAAACTGGACTGGGATTTTATTCCAGAGTGAAGGGAGCCTCTGGTTTATGAATCTGTCCCTCCAGCATGTCCTATTAATTTCAGTGCTGATGTTCAAGTCTCTCGAGTGCGTAGCTCGATGGGATTTGGATATTCTGAGGTGCAGCATGCCCACTAATTCTGGGTTGGACATGGCTTTATATGTCAGGCACAGATCGCCTCTGAACAGTTGGTATGCCACTGAGTAGAGCTGGAGTTTCTATAACCGGTCAGCATATGGCATCTGTTTGAGCCCTTTGATCCTCTTGGTGAGGTACTTTTGGGGTCTTTCCAGTTGCTGCAGGTGTCTGGTAAGGTACATCCCAACAGGGGCATTGTACTCAATTATGGGCCTGATGAGGGATGAGTAAAGAGGCACGATGTCCTCCCCTGATCTAGATGTGAATCCCTTCATGATGAGGTGGGCAATATAAAATGTTTTTGTAACCACTTTGGCCACATGGTTGTCAAATGAGAAATTGCTATCAACTTGGGTCCCCAGGTCCCTAATTACTTCTTCTGTACTTAATGGATTACCACCTATGTGGTACTTTGTGGGCACTTTGTATTTGCCAAAGGGGATGACTATACACTTTTTGGCATTCAGCTTGAGGCCATGGCTCTGGCACAAGTTCTCTGTTTCTATGAGGCCCTTTTGGAGGATACTTGTGTCGGCTGGAGAGTCGATTATGGTGGCCAGTTTTCAGTCATCTGGGAATTTGGTCAGCCACAGTCCTTCCGTGTTGGCCTGTACCTCCGAGAAATATATACCAAACAAGAGAGGTCCCAGGACTGAGCCTTGTGGGACACAACTTGTAACTGGTTTGGAGTCTGACATAGCTCCAACAATTCTAACCATGTGGGTTCTGTCCTTGAGCCAGTGTGCAATCCATCTAGTGACATAGGGGTATATATTTAAGCTGGTGAGCTTCTCTAGAATGCCCGAGTGGGGTATTGTATTGAAGGCTTTTGTGAAGTCCAGGTAGGCTGTGTGGACCACCTTCCCCTCGTCAATGGCCTTGGTGACTGTTTCAAAGAAATCAACCAGGTTTAGGAGGCAGGATCTACCCTTAACAAAGCCAAACTGGGTATGATCTAGTGTCTGTAGGTCCCCAATATTTTTATTTATGGGGTCCATGATGATCCTTTCCATAGCTTTGCAGACCAAGCTAGTCAGGCTTATGGGGCGATAGTGTCCCGGATCTGTTGAGGCACCACCTTTATGGAGAGGGACCACTGTTGCTGTACGGATTGAACAGTAGTTTTATGTTTGGGTGTAGCTCTTCTTGGAGTTCATGTAGGACACAGCCCGGGACACTGTCTGGTCCCATTGATGCTGTTTTTTCTGCTTTGGAGAGGGCGGCTTTTACCTGAGCATCTGAGATGTCAGGGGGGCAGCACTGTGCTAGGATGTTGGCAATGTCTGTGGGTTCGGTTTTTCTTTTGACATTTTGGACTACATCTGAGCATATCTGGGAATTACCACCCAGGTTCCTAACATAACTAAAGAAAGCCTTGTGATTATCCTTAGTGTCCTGTGCAATTTTCTCTCGAAGCTTGCCTTAGACAATTTTATGAGTGCCCGTAGTTTTTGCTAATACTGATCAGTGATGCCTTCCCGTTTTGGGATTTTGCTGTATCATTTAGTAGCTTCCTCCTTCTATTGTATTGTTTGTTTATGGCTGGGGTCCACCAGACAGGACGTCTTCCTTTGGAGGATTGGGTCTTGGTTTTATTTGGGATCACATGATCCATGCATTCCTGAAGGTGTCCATAGAATGCATTTATAGAGGAATCTGCGGTCTGGGCCGTATTTCCACAAGCCCGGGGGCTTTGAAGGTTTCCACCTCGGTTTTGAGGAGTGTGAATTTGCTTTAGAGAAGTTGTTCACTGTGGTTTTCTGGGCAAGGGGTGGGGTTGGGATGTGAATATCCAGTGAGATTAGTTTATGGTCTGATCTTACCAGTGATGGATACAATTCTGGTCTGGAGCATAGAGTCCCTATGTTGGTGATGATCAGGTCCAGTATGTTTTCCCCTCTTGTGGGAGTGGTAACAAGTTGTTCCATAGCATTTGAGTTCATAAATTCTAGGAATCTTTGGGCTAGGGTGTTGGAGCTAGAGTCATGCTCCCAGTCTATGTTTGTGTAGTTGAAGTCGCCCAATATAATGGTGTTTGGAGAGACCTTCTATTTTCCACTGTTCTCAGGAAGGCCGAGTGTGGTTCTTGGGTTTGGGAGGGTGGTCTGTAGCAGGCTATAATGTGGAAGGCAGTTTTACCCACTGTTAGTTGCACATGGATAGTCTGTGATGCTTGGTGCTTTGCCATCAACCAGGAGGTGTGGGTATCTTTGATGAATATCGATACTCCCCCTCCTTTTGTGGTTTGGTCCAAGTTTTGGGGCTGAAAAGCATGGTATGAGGTATAACCTGGTAGTGCTGGGGTGCTCTCAGTAGCCCTGAACCAGGTATCTGTTACTGCACAGATATCGATGTTCTCCATGCTAAGGAGAGTTTCGAGTGTGTGCATCTTGAGGTTTAGACTTCTGGCGTTGAGTAGCATTACTCTTAGTTTCTTATCCCTTGTGACACCTATGGAGGTGGGTTTGTCTTTTGAGCCTTGCCTAACAAAGGCACTATGGGGGTAGCAAGAGCCTTTGCCAATATCCGAAAGCCCAGGGGTGACAGGTGCAAGCCATCCCTAACGAAGCAGGTGGTTCAACAGAGGGTGAGTATGTGAGGGTGTAGTGCCTGTGATTAGTTAGCAGTGGCATATATATGACTGCTCACGTGGACAAATGCCAGGTAAGTCATATGCAATGTGTCACAGGCAACATACATGTGAACAGGACATACAGTGATGTTCTGTCAAGTGAGACATGGACATACATATAGTAAGCTATGCAGATGTCACTAGGAGTCCACAGAAGCTCTGTAACTCTGCATTGCAAGTGGGATCAGTATTCCAGGGTAACTGCAAGCAAACATGCATGCAAACAAAGCTACAGTAAGCAGGGCTGCATGTAGTCTATTGTACAACAAACAAGCTGTGCCACTTCCAGTAGGTAACACTGCAAATATGCAGGCACTATGCACATGTACATGGAAATACACAGGTCAGATGGCTAGGGTCCAGTCTCAGCGCACACAAGTGTACAGACCATGTACCATCAGGATGTACAATAACTGGATGGAAACCCATGTGCTCATACCTGCAGTAATACACATATCAAATAACAGACACTGAGCCTTCACTCAGTGGTTCCATACTTAGTAGGATGTATGCTACCTGGCCTACCACCACAGTATCCCTGACATGTATGGGGACTCTCCCTCCTGTGACAGTTAGTTTTGCGTGTTGGGGCTGTCTAGCATGGTATGAGATGTGAGCTTGCAGTGCTAGGGTGCTCCTATGTGTCCTGTACCAGTCGTGTAGTACTGCACACATATCAACATCCTCAAACATCCGCATTGCAGAGTCCAGTGTGGGCAACATGCCACTTGCAGTTTATATGTCCACCATTGCGTATTAATACTTCCATTACCTTATCCCCTGTGCTACCTATGTATGTAGCCTTCTGTTGACATTCTTACCACCAGTATGCCAACATGTGCAGATGATACACTATGGTACTTACCATGGGTGTAGACAACAGTACATGACAATCATACTCTTACTGCATCAGGCATGCTGTGATATACCCACAATTATATCAGCACTCAGTACTGTTAACAACATGATACTATTACTACACGTCTATGTAGTCCCCCTGTGCATCAGCAACATGTTAACCTGTACCTGCACTGATGTTACAGATTGCAGGAGGTGGCACAGTTTCATCATATGCACAGGGTGTGAACTTGGTATGCCTGAGTCAGCCACCGATACCACCAATTGACATGTATGTGTATGTGTGTTGGTGAGGGACAGCAGTACAAGGTGGGGCAATGTTGATGCAGTGTGTGCATGTATGCGGTAGCCATAGGTGTTGTCAATTCGCATGTGTGTATGGATGCACACAGTTCCACCTCATGGCTGCCATATACTGATCTTTGTGGACAGCCACAGACTGTACCTGCCATGTCATACAGATCAGTGTCTCAGGCCATGGACACGGTACCTGTGCCTTGGAGGGGTGCTACGGACCGTATCCGGTACCAACCCAGACTGGGTACTGTCATCAGAAGCATGTGTCCGTTGACTGGACACAGATCCCTGTCGGGCCTGGCCAGAGCCACGTGCACATGGTCTCCTGGGGCGGTCTGATGACAGCACAAACCCAGCATTGCTGGGGCTGCTGCTGGCACTATGGGGATGGCCGCAGCCCTGTTGTCGTCCGCGACGACTGCCAGCTGCTGCTGTTGCTGGCATACGCCCACGTCAACGCCTCAAACGTCCATCATCGCCCTGGCTCATGGACATGTAGTTCTGGAACCGGTCTAATATGTCCCCACAACATCTGTCTATGACATCGGTGAAATTACGGATGGCAGCCGCAATGTCACGCATACTGTCAGTCATGGCTGTGCGACATGCTGTCAGCTCCATCAGACCCTGTCTGGTGTACCGTTCCATATGTGACTGTGCCTGCATGATAGCCCGAAACATAGCTGAGGTTGTAAGACCTCTGTGGGCACGTCTGACAGGGGCAGTACACCCATGGATGCTCCCACGAGAACCCCTGGACATCTGTCTGTGTGGTACCATCTCAGGGCCATGCCCATGGCTGCTGTGTGGGGACGCATGTGCCACAGATACCACATTACCCTGGTGAATGCCCACTGTATGCTGTCCATCACCTAGGGACATTGGCGACAAAGGGTGTATTGGCAGGATAACTGTGCGCATTGATGGGGTTGACAGCTGTGTACTGTCAATCGGCTGACCAACGACGGACCCTGGCATACCTTCCTGTGCCATTACACAGATGTCATCGTTATCAGTACCCATGGCACCTGATTCAGGTTCCCTGCTGCATGACACCAGAGCAGCACCAGAACCTGTGGGAGGGAAACAGGAAACACAGTTTACAATGTCTACACAATATTACCAGTGATGCACACATCCACACATGCACAGGTCCACAGATGCACACATGCAAACATGCACACATGCACACATGCACACATACACATGCACACAATTGCACACAGTTGCACACAGTTGTACACTACCCAGTATGTGAGATATCAACACACAGACACAGACACACCTGCATGCATACACAGAGCACTACTAAGTGAGCCTAATATTACTATTACTATCAATACTATTAAAGGTATTGTTAATACACACTCACCAGCAAGGATAGGCTGCATTGCTGTTACACCGGAGGGACCTGCAGAAGTGAGGAAACTAATGTCAGTGGGCACAACTGTGCCATTGTTACTGAGTATGATATAGGTCAGTAGTACAACAGTCGCCTTTCACAGGTCAGCTGCTGATATTGAGGATATCACACTTGCACATTAAATACTATGATGACAGCTACAAACCAAGGACACACCTCACACATGCATTAACTACCAGTGTACACAACAGTCAACTATACATATGGCATATTACCTGCACACTCATAGTCTTGCTGCTGCATGGCTCCAGCCTCCATCATAATGCATGTCTGCTGCTGTTGTTATTGTTGGCGGGCTGGAGCCACTACACTCATGAGTTGTCCCTCCAGTCTGGTGAGTGGGGGATGTGTAGCCACCCCACCACCTGTGGCGCCCTTTTGCCTGTGGATATCCAATGCACGCTGATGGACATTTCTAATTAAATCACTGCAGTGATGTCATACCTGCTCATATGTCCTATTATGCGTGCCTATGTCATTTACCCGACGGACCAGGTCTTGCCACAATGCAGCCCTCTCCTGCTGATTCTGGCTGGTGCGGGAAAAGAGTATTGCATAATCCCGCACCAGGCTCTGGTGTATCTCCTCATCCTCAGCTGCAGAGTATGCTGGATTTCGCAGGTGAGCCATGTTCCTGAAAAAGGAAATAACATGATATCAGCAATATATGTCAGCAGAATTTGGCACACATACTACACATGCTACTCGACTGTTATGATACGACATATCTCACATATATAGCATCTGTCTGTCTATTGGTGGATACACATGTAAATGGCCAGGTATCAGTGCTCAACCAGCAACTGTGCAACAGTACCTGGCACACTCCATACGACATACTACCAAACCCCAGCAGTCAGAACACTGATTCAGGTCCAGAGCACCTCCTCACTCTGGGGGATTGTATCTAGGTACTGTATGGGCTACATCATCAACTACTGTGAGCTGACCACAAACTAATTGCCCTGGATATACATATCCCACCTCCACCACCAGCACAAACAACTATAGTGAATAACATTGCAAATGCAAACTTTACACTTTGTAACAGTGACATGGTATCCTTTCAGCCCACTGGGCCAGTGGAAGACACAACCCACAATGCTGGCCCCCTCACAAATGATTTCTACGGACATCTCCGAGAATGCATGGATCATGCAATCCCATATAAGACCAAGACACTCTCCACAAAGGGACAGCATCCCGTCTGGTGGACCCCAGCCATAGACAGATTGTATTACAAAAGATGGAAGCTACTGCAAGACAGAGCATGATTCCATAAAGGGAACGCATGTCTGAGCAGCACTAGTAAGGATCTATTTTCTCTCATACTAACATCCATGTGCAACTTTGAGAGGGAAATCAACAGGGACACTACAGATAACCACAAGGCCTTCTTCAGTTATGTTAGCAACCTGGTCAGAAACCCTCCAGTATGCTCATAGTTAGTACACAACAACAAATAATTTACTGAACCCACAGATATTGGCAAGATTGTGGCAGACATGTTCAGTGCAGGTTTCCCCCCTCCCTCTCCCCCAAAATAAGACATAGTTATCCCAGCTGACTGTAACCTCCCTGTCATCACAGATGTCCAGGTGAGAGCCGCCCTCAGGAAAGCAGAATACACAACATGAATGGGACCTGATGGTATCCCCGGTTGCATTCTACATGAACTCCAAGAGGAGCTAAACACACATATAGAAGTGCTATGTAACACTAGCCTGTCTACTGGATATGTACCTGTACACTGGCGCACAGCAGCAGTGGTTCCACTCCACGAAGGAGGCACCTCTACATACCAATACAATACAACACAATACAATACATTACAATACAATACTATACAATATGCTATTGCCCCTGGGACTACAGCAGCATACTGTTCTGCTACCCTGACCATTGTGACACATGTGGTGTGATGGTACCTGCTGCTGTCAAAGAGTTACATAGGGTGACTCATATGGCATATTACCTATCTGACTAACATTCAGCAGGGGTATGTGTGACATGTACTCATGGGGAGTCTTGCTTCTTAACACTGTGTGGTTTATTGCAGGGTATGTCTTATCTGTGGGTAGGAACCTGTACCTCCACCATGTGCTCTCTATTGCAGTGGCACGGACGACACACAGCAGTCATTTAGGTTGTGAATGGTGTGAGGTGTTACTATGGTTGTTGGACATCTGTCATGGGTGTGACTTAAGTATGTAAATCCAGGAGTGGTAACCTCTATGTGAGTAGTATGTGTGTACTCTGTGGTGTTGTCAGTCACTGTGCATTGGTAATGTGTTTGAGTGCATTGTCACAGTGTTGTACATGTCACTGTGTCCTTCTCCATATCTGTAGCTGTCATGTCAGGTATATACCATGACAGCCATTATGTGGTGTGGAGGGGTACACTGACCTACATGTCCGTAGCTGACACACCATGTCTGCTGACACATACCATGTGCAGGTATTCCAGGAATAATGTGCCACTGTGAATATCACTGGGGGGACTATTGTACACATTTATGACCCTGTTCACCCCTGACACATGCAGTGGTGGGCGGCCAATCACATATCTGGTGGTTACTGGTGTAGGTGATTTAAAATGGGGTATGGTACTCCAGTTTTGACACTGGTGCTCATTCCATGCCTTTGTCACCAGGCACCTGTTGCAATACATCTGTACACATGTGCCTCAGAATATATATACGTCTCTCTTGCTATATAATTATATATATATATATATATATATATATATATATATATATATATATATATAGATATATCTATATGTGTGTATATATATATATATATATATATATATATACATATATATATATGTCTGTATATATATACACATATATATATATTGATGTACATATATTGCTATAGATATGGAGAGAGGGGGCGTGTGACAGAGAGGGGGTGAGAGTGACAGAGGGGGTGGGACAGGGGGTGTGTGAGATTGTCATATACAGTCATACCTGTAGATAGTCAGATCTGTCTGTCTATGTATATGTATCTACATATATCTATATCTGTATGTGTGTATTACATATATATGTTTGTACATATTCTATCTATCTACATATGTCTATGTATTCCTACATCTCTCTCTATGTATGTATACATATATGCATATTATATATATATATATATATATATATATATATATATATATATATATATATATATATATACACATACATACATATTTTGACATACATACGTATCCATATGATAGATAGGTATATCAACATGTTTGTTTACCATACTGTATACACACACTAACATACTGCTAAACATACATAACTGTGAAACCTACTTTGTACATTGCACTACAACCTACATTCAACCTACATTGATATGTGCACATAGATGATCTCACATACAAATGTATGTACAGCCTTCACTGATAGTTGCTGTATGTCCTCTGCCCTTTGCACATCTTCATATACATATGGATACAGACCAATGACACATATGGAGGGTTCACAGTATGTAGACTTTTATAGTATTACTTTACATTACCTGTGTTTGTCACAGCTGCTTGTGTTGCCATCTGGTTTTGTGTCCTGCTGCTCCACTTGCCAGTTGTCAGCTTTCAGGTGGCTGTTGCTGACCAGTTTTGTTTCTGTATGTTTAGTTTTGTTTTTCTCTGTCTGTCTGTCTGTCTGTCTGTCTCTCTCTCTCTCTCTCTGTCTCTCACTACCTCCTCAGGGTGCAATGAAAGTATTGCATGTGTGGACTGGGAGTACAGCATGCTTTTGTAGGTATTTGCATATGTCCATGTGATGGCCTCCGCACCAATTATTACCAGCATTGGCTAATTGCATGCAGCCAGTTGTGTACTGATTGCAGTTCTCACTGTGATTTCAGAACAGTGCTATAAAAAGGTATGTGAGATAGGCATAGCCCTTTCAGATTTTAAGGGCAGGGACCATGCTGGTATGCTGTGGACACTGTTCTGTGAGTGTAAAAGTTGGTATCTCTCTCATATTTCCGGCTGTGTTGTAGATTAACATTTCTCCATTCATTTCTCCAGTTTCATGTACTAACTGTGTATGTACACTGACACCTAAGACTACTACTACTGTTAATGTGTGTGTGTGTGTGCTTTCCTGTGGGACATGTGGTTTAACTGGTGTATAGCAGTGGCTCTTGCACTTTGTTGCTATGGCTTCAATATTTGCCCTTTACAGTCACTACTTGTATGCCTGCTAGGTGTCCTGACTGTAGTGTGCTGCTGTGGCTTTCCTATTTTCCATGTACATTCACACCTATAATGCTTGCTATATCTGCTAGGGTGTTACAGCATGCAGTGTGGTCTGGCCATGGTGTGGGCCTTGACATCTATTAGGGTATTTGAACAGGAACCAAAGTCAAATCCAAAAGCAAACTCTTTATTCTCCAGCGCCTCGGTGTAACCACCTTATACTCTTGGAGAATAAAGAGTTTGCTTTTGGATTTGACTTTGGTTCCTGTTTTTCGATTCCTGACTTCTGAAGATTTTACTGTTTTGGCATTGTTTTGGATCAGAGTTGTTTCTATCTGAAGGTGTGTGGAGTGGAGTTTGTGTAATTATTAGGGTATTTGAGTATGCTGCTGAGCAGGCCCCAGAGACTCTCAGGTGCATCTGTTATCTGCCTCATGGAATGGTACATATCAGTGGGGTACACCCATTAAATTGTCTGGTATTCTGCAGTTGTGACTGTGGGATAGCATGAGCATATGTATTACTACAGTATTTCTGCCGTGCAAGTGGTGCATACTTTCAGGACTTCATAGTTACCATTGCATGTGTTGTAACACCTTTCTGCCTACTGTTTGTACATTTAACATTGAGTCTGTGGGGCATCCCTGTAACTCAGTCACTGTTGCTATGTCTAGGCTCTTAACTATTCAAATATGGCGGTGTCAGACCTCTCAAGTATACAAATATTTGCAGGTTGTCCACATTTCTGCCTCATATTTTGGTCAATATCTCATAAACAGCTCTTTCTGGCAAATCACTCTGGGCTCAAGTCAGAATATAGTGAGAAACATTTAAGTTTCAGACTTCATACCCTTCCAAACATCCAACAAAATGGAGAACCTGTTACTCTCTGAACTAAGTTTGTTGTAACATTATTTGTAATGTGTCCCTGGTTTTGGCCCTTTGCTCCACATATTTTATTACTTGGTCCGGATGTGTTCCTGTAACAGGTTTTGGGGTATGGGCAGTGATTATCCTGCTGTGAGTACATGTGTGGCTTGCAAGGTGCTACAGTGAAATTATTACCTACTAGCTACCAACTAGCATGGCTGTTTCTGTTCACACACTACTATTATAGAAATCCACTAGATTTGACAGTAAATATACATGACATGCTTTGTGTACTACACATCCTATATTCCCTTTACATTCATTCCTACTATTACATGATATATTTATTGTAGCACAATGTTCTTATATAACAGTCATGGCTTAGTGGTAAATCATGCAGACTACTGTTTCCAAGGTCCTGGGTTCGGGACTTTCAGTGGGATTTTATTTTGCTTTTGAGCAGACTATAGGACCTGTCATTCAGAGTGACTAAGGCACTTTTAAGCAGTTGTAACTGGGTTAGCGCTGGTTTGTGCGGAGCTCCCACATGCGCACTGGCGTTCAGCTCCACGCACACCCGCTTACAACCGCTTAAAAGTGCTCACTCGTGCGCACACCCTCGCTATTTTCTTTGAACAAAATGAAAATGGGGAAACAGGAAAGTGGTGAAAAGGGGTCACAAAGAGGGTAAGACTGTAGGGAAACAAGCTTGGGATTTGCAGGAGGGATGTAGGTAAGGCCCACAGCTGCCCATTTGTTCATCAGCAACAGCTGTACATATGTTTGTAATTTGGTGTGAGATTTGAAACCTTCCACCCCTGAGAGAGGTGTAAGGACAACAATAATACTTGTTGTACAGCCAATTGTAATTGACAGACATGTGTGCGAAGTGGGAAGCTATGTATGGGGCGTAATTTTTTTGTGGGTACAGAGTGCCCTTTTTTTTTTTTTTTTTCAGGTGAGAGTGGTATGTCAGGTAAAGGAAGTCAGTATAGCTGAGGAGGTAGATTGGGTAGGTCAACAGACAAGACAAACAAGACGCATACAGGGGCGGTGTATGACACGTGTGGGGGGGTTACACAATTGACGGGGATGGATGTTTGGATATCCAGAGCCCATGATCCCACAGATGGCAACAGTGGAACTGATATCCCCACCCATGGGCAGTTGCCACTGTGCCTTCACTGCCCAGGATGGGGCTGTGCTGGGGGCTGTGTAGGCCGGGCAGCAGGCATGCCCGTTTGTTGTGCCACCTGTGCCTCAAGCTGGCGTAGGGGCCCAAGAACAGCTTCCTGGATCTCTCTACGCACCACAGTCTGGACGCTATGGAGGGTGAGTGGTGGTTCTCCTCCAGCCACACTTGCAGAGGGGGGACGAGCCCCATCCCCTGCAGCACTTCCACCCGCAGGTGGCACAGGGCCACCAGAGGAGGGTCCGGACTGGGCACTACTGCCAGGTACACTCGCCAGCTGAGGTGGGAGAGGTGGGTCCGCTGGAACCCGCCTTCCCTGTCGTCCTATGTTTTGCATTATGTCATGACAGTTTGGATTAGTAACATACAATACCATTCGCAATTAGTTGTAACAGCATGCATTAGTATTCCCATTAACCAAACACCCAGATATTCACACCATTGAACAGCGAGCATAACACATACATAATATGAACAGCAATACACAGTCCAACAACATGCAGGGTTGATTGATGGCAACAGGCCATCAGGTTTGGATGTATGAACAGGGCAGATGCATCAACGTACATGCAAATATGTATGACCCAACAGGGCAAATGTCCAGGGGTGTTAATTGTGAATGCACATACCAATTTCAAGTGAAATGGATTATATGTGGTTATAGGGTAGGGTGAAGAAAATATAATTAACACCTTCAAATACCAATACATATGCTGTGCATTTCTAATAGCTGCAGATATATACACACTACAGTTCTACCTACAGTTTCTTATGTGATAACTACTTCAAGTTGGTGATAGGAATGTTACTGCTACATCAATATACATTTTCATTTTTATTCATACACGTTCATATCTAGCTCTGTTCAGCTACATCATCCTGCTACATCTGCTTTATATAGCTATAGACAACTGTGGATGTTTGGTATTTCAGACAATCATACTATCTGCATATTGCAGACTGAGAGCAACATATCAAAATTTTGGGATACACATTCCAGCTGCAGGAACATTTTGAACACATTTCGCAGTTTGGTTCTGCTTGTCACATTCATTTCATTCTGTACTGACTGCAGTATACTTTATTCAGGAGTTATTACTACTTTATTGGTGGATTCATAACTCTTTCTCACACTCTTTCACTTGTTTTATTTTTACAATTCAGGATGGTACTTACTTCTAGGCTTTATTGACATGTTTTACCTGTAGTTATTACAATCCTTTCCAACAGTCTCACTTCTGTCATTTTTCAGTATTTCAACAGGGATATATTTCACACGTGTTTTGCTCATCTTCTGAAGCTGTACTTTTCAACCTGCTGCAGGTTGTGTACTATTATATTACAGGTGGGGCATCTTTATTTCAGACATTTTCATTTTTCTGTTTGGATTATAGACTGCAACACACTTTTGTAATCAAGCAATACTTGCAAACACTCTTACACTGTTACTTGCACATTTTATTACTTAGTGACTACACTGCACTCTTTTGCTAACTGTCATACTTTTATATTTATTTACAGTTACAGGGAGAGGATTACTGACCTGCCTGGTGGCCATAGGCTCTGCGGTTCACAGAACGGACACCTGCAGCTGTAATATAAATAAAGTAATATTGGAATACACATCTCCATAATATCAGCTAGGTTAATTTCTTACATACATAATTAGATGTAACTTACTCAGTAGTGGGGCGTTGGGCATTTGCCGGGCCTCCTGGATCCAAAGGTTCAGTTGGTCCTGCTTGCATCTCATCAGGTCTGCATGGTGGTGACGGACCTGCTCACCAGTCCTTGGAATCCCTGTGGCACTGTTAAGATCATGAGCCAACCAGTCCCACGCCTCAGCCCTATATGCTCCCCATAGGACCTGGCCCTGCATGAGTTGGACCTGATGATTGTGGACAAGGAGCCAAACCATATATCTGGACTCCTCAATGCCCCACCTCTGTGCTCGGAAGCAACTACCCTCACCTATTCCTGACATTCTGGCTGCAAGTTAGTTCTTCAATCAGTTATGCTGTGTATTCCCGCCTACGGGGCTTATATATGCAGTTTTTCCCGCACTTATCTGTGATTGGCCATTTTGGAATTGTATCAGCTTCAGAAAACCTGCTTTGTCATGCTCCTCTTTCTATTCATTCCTATATATTTGCTATTACTGCTTTTCTCAGTACAGCTGTCATGGCTTAGTGGTTCAGTACCTTGACTATGGTGCATGGTATCCTGGGTTCGAACCTAGCCACTGCTTTTGATATTTTATGACTGTCTAGACAGGCTAGGAGGTGTGTCTGTGTAAAGGCAGTTTTGTTACAGCTTGCTCAACGTTGCCCATCGGTTAGCTTGTTGGCACAGTGCGCAGCTCCGCGCAAACGGGTTATGCTGGTTTACGCTTCATTTGGCTGTAAGCACACATATTACGCTCAGCTCAGCTAGGGGCACACAGTTTCAGTGTGTTAAACCACGGCTCACATACGGGCACTCATTTTGCACCTGTTGAACTACTGCTCACCTACGGGCACTCATTTTGCACCTGTTAAACCACTGCTCACCTACGGGCACTCATTTTACACCTGTTAAACCACTGCTCACCTACGGGCAGATGCACTCAACTTGTTAAACTGTAGCTCAGGTATAGGCACATCTGGCATTTTTTTATTATTTTGTTATCTCACATTTCTTCAAAATAAATGGCCTATTTCATTACATTTTACATATAATATAATTTTATATGTGTACATATATGTCTGGGACTTGTTTCGTGCTTATTTCTCTAAAAATAAAAATTGATGTTTTGGGGGCTCGAACCATGACTGCCTGCTCTTCAGCCAGCATCTCTACTGCTATGCTATTGCGTTTTGGCTTACTTTGCATAGTTAGTACTTATGTGCTTTTCCACTTACTGCTAACTGTGGCTGAGCTACGGACACGCCCGCGCAAACGAGCACACTCACGGGCAAACATCTTTACAATTTAAAAAAAAAATAACATGTTCATTTATATAATTTTATGTTCATAGTCTGTGGGGGCATGTGTTGTATTTATTCACATTTCCATGTACTCTGTCGTGGGGGTTTACTTTAGGCACTTTTACTCTTCTGGGGGTGTGTCCGCTTGCAGGGCTCGGCCTACGGACACGCCCCCTACTGTCTTCCACGGACCGTGTAAGTCTTAGATGTGATTCAGCATGCCCTCATGCATATGTATGACATGCTGACGTCACACCATTTAACTGCAGCCTCCGTGTAAGCCTTGTAACTCTTACACAGAGGCTTTGTGAATCCTGCCCATATTCTTTTAAAACTAGTGAAAAAAAGTTCCAGTTAACCGAATCAAAAGCTTTATTAATATCTAATGAGATTACATTTAAATCTAGGACTCTATGTTTGCTATAGTCTATTAATGTTAGTATTCTTTTAATATTATCTGAAGTGTTTCTTCCTTTAATAAAGCCTGTTTGATCTTTGTGAATTAAGAAAGGAAGAAAGTGTTTGATCCTATCCGCATATATAGCCATAAACATCTTATAGTCTATATTGAGTAATGATATTGGCCTATATGAGGAGCACTGCTTCTCATCTTTATCTGGTTTGATAATTGGAGATATCAATGAATATTTCCAAGAGGGTGGTATGTTCAAATCTTTTTTGGCTATATCATATACTTTGAATCGTAAGGATATGGTTTGATTGGGTATTAATTTATACATTTCTGGTAGCATATTGTCTGGGCCAGGTGCTTTATTTGTCTTGAGCTTTTTAATTTGTGATTTTAATTCTGTCATATTGATTGGTTTGTTTATAATGTCTATTTGTTCTTGTGTTAATTTAATATGAATATTATTTTCTAAGTATTTTTTTATATCCTTAGTAGATGTATCTTGAGTGTTTAGGGAACTATCGATATTAAATTGAAGTCTGAATGCTTCTAAAATATCATTTAGATCTGTAACTCTTTTGTTAGTATTAGGAATAAATATTTATTTTATTTGCTTAGATTTGATTATTTTTTTTGTTCTATTAATTAAGTGTTTCAGGTGTGCTGAATTAGTAGAGTATGAGTTTATTTTTATTTTTTCTAAGTTAATCGTAATCTTATGATGTAACAATTCTGCATACTTCTTATTGATTTGCGTAATTTCTTGAACTAGAGTAGTATTGCCCTTTTGTATTTACAGTTTCAATTCATCTGCTTTGTTTTGTAAGTCTAGCATATCTTTATTCCATAACTTCCTTTTATTTATGTACCAGGATAATATTTTCCCATATGTAACTGCCTTTAATGAATCCCAGACATATATTTCTCAAATATCCTCTGTGTAGTTTATTTCTCGAAAGTTTTTGATTGTTTATTCATAAAATTCTTTGAATTGTGTCAATTTTGTGATATAGGAAGGTATTCTAGTAATGGGATTTGAATGAAAAGGTGTAAGCTCTATCTTAAAGACTATGGCATTATGATCAGATAAGGGACAATTTATAATTTTGACTTTCTCATTTTTTGTTATTAGGTCATTGGCAACATATATTCTATCAATTCTAGAGTTAGTTCTATATCTGTGAGAATAAAATGTGAAGATTAGTGAGTTTGATTCTACAAATTAATTTATATATTTTAAATATAATGTATCTATAAATTTTAATAGTGCTTTAGAGATAGGTTGTTTTCTTTTTCTTTTAGATTTAGAATCTGTATCTTTTTCATTCATTATACAGCTGAAGTCTCCTGCCAATATCAGACTACCCTTAGTTAAATGAATTATCTCTTCAAAGTGCTGTTTAACTGTTCTTAATCCTAGTCCTGGAATCCAATATAGATTTACTAACATATAGATTCTCTTATTTAACTCTATTGAAGCTAGACAAAGCATACCTGATGTATCTTGATGAGTAGTAATTATTTTAGCTGAGTTGCGAAGTAGTATAGCTACTCCTCTTTTTTTTGTTTTGTATTAAGAATTTATTAGTACTGTGTAATTATTAATATTTAAGTTGTTTATATCTCTATCTAATAAGTGTGTCTCTTGTAAGAAGACTATTTGTGGTTTATGTAAGTTTATGTACTTGAATAGGCTTCTCCTTTTATTACTATTATTTAGACCATTAACATTTATGGATACAATTTTAATTTCCTAGTTTTGAGTTTGTTTTATATGTGAGTTTATGCAAATATTGTTTATTCTTAGTTCCATTTTGGATACAGAATTCAAAAATGCTTTTCTTGTATGTTTTTTGCATGTTTCTGAGTGACACCAAAGTGATAAAATAAAAAAAAAAAGAACTTCCAAACTTGTAATTCTTAACCTTAAAAACCATTCCCTATCACTATGAGGTAATATACCTCCTTGTTTGGTTAGTGAATCTAACCAAACAAACTTTCTACCCTCACAAATAATATTTGGATCAGTTTCTCTTATCCTCTTAGTTTTTAAATAAATATAATTGAATAATATATTAAGATAATCTAATCAGCTAAAATATATAAATATATTCTTTACTCTTTATCTTATTGTAATTCAGTAATACTTATTTCTAATCAGGTTTCAAAAACGTACAAACATTTAGACTAAGGTAGTATCATTTCAAAATAGTTTAGGGTATTAATAAACAATTTCTCATGTTAAAATATATAACTGTATGTTGCAGACATCTGTTGTAAGCTATTTACTGTCATTACTGTACAATACAATACCTTTGTTGTGTAAGTGTTTTTAGACTACTCAAGTCCAAAACCAGTGTTTAGAGTAGTATTTGCTGGAATGTAATACAATGTACAAGTATAAATATTTCTTTACTGGACAAGACAATTCCCATGGCTGGAGACAACAATATCAAAATTTAGACGTCTCTATTATCTAAGAGACTGCTTATGATGTTGTTACTTGATTGAGTGTTTTGTTGTTAACACTTTCATCAGTTTTCATAGGGACTTTGTATAATCAAAATGACATAGTACAGATGTAAAACTACAGTGCACTTGATCATATTTTCAAAGCAAACATCTATGTATATCACATATTAACTCTTACAGCTTAGACTGACACTTAACCAGTGAGTTTATCTGCTGACAATAAGTGTTGGGGATATAATTTTGGCTTACTTAACAGCATTTTTAATCTTATGATTGAATACATTTTTAGAATTAAACATCAGCAGCTTCTCATTATAGTATTTAAAAAGTATACTGAAGAACATATAAAAAAAATGAAAGCTGCTAAGATTTAAACTATTATGTATGATAATGTTGCAGGTTAAAATTCCTAACCCACTTTGCAGTAAATAGACAAAATGTATTTAGACTATGGGGTAATACCTTTATTAAGTCAGAAAGTTGATTAAGAAGCTTGTTTTCTTCTGATATCAGAGGATAGCTATGGTGATCCATGCACTGCACTGCATGATTTATCCTGGTATTATGATTATGAACCCCCTACTTGGTATTCCTCCCTGTACATAAGAAGTTGGGGCTTGAGTTGAGACTTACACAGACTGACCCTCGCCAGTAGGCCCCTAAAGGGTAAATAAATATACTAGGCCTGATTATGAACAAGCAACTTTGAACACGTTGCATTCAGGAATGACTTCATGTGGTATTTATTTAATCAAGTGAAACAATTAAACAGAAGCTGCAGTTTAAAACATGCAATCAATTCAAATAAGCCAGAAAATGTTTTTCATGCCTTTGAAGGTCATCTGCAGTTATATATATATATTTTTATATATTAGAAATACATTTGCATTGTAAAGATGGCATTAGTCAGTCACTGTGATCACATGTGCAGCAGTAAAATAATAAGCAATTCCTGTACAAACTACAATTGTACCACACTGCATTTTTAGTTAAGGCATGTCAGGGAACTTTCAGCTGTGGAATGTTGTTTATGAGCTTCTTTTCAGTAACAGAAACCCCAGCGTAATATTAGGTTCTGCAGCAAGCTGGAAACTTGCTAATATATCTGTAACTCCTAATGTTAAAAAAAAAAATATAGTGATAAAGGAGTTTGTGGAATTGTCTAGTAATTTGTAAATCGATTATGATTACATGTTTCTCTCTTCAGATTGTCTCTCAAAAGACAGTCTATGTTGTTCCAATAAATAAATCTTAAATAGGGTGGTCATGTAATATAAAAGCATGTTTAAAAAAAGATCTGTATATATTTAAACCAACCACATTTATTATTTCCATTTCAGTAGAAGGAATTTAGGTTCCTATATCTTTAAAAGTGAACCAAGCTTATTTCTTGATTAGACGTCAATTAGATAGAGTCAGGGGATGATGTATACAAGTAAATGCATCAAGCAATAAGGAACTCGAGTTTCTAGTAATATTCGTGGCTGTTAAATTGTTTCGAGAACCAATCGGGAAAAGGTATGTGTTTTTTTCTTTTTTTTTCCTTCTCTCCCTTCGTGTCAAAATCATGTAGTGTGCACGCGAGCACTCTAGTCTGCCGCATAGTGTTCACATCTAACAAACTTTGCATTTTAAACATGCTATGCCATATTTTTTTACAAGAGAAAAGACAACAGGATATTCAAGCTACTTAAAAGTATCTCTCAACTCCGGATGTTTGGAGTCAGAACGCACTTGGCTCATAGCCGCAAAATATCACTCACAACATATTTTGCACTGTACTATATCAATATGTGCAAATGGGTCAAAGACAAAACACCTTTTACGGCTATTTAAAGTAGCCTTATGATATATCTAAACTGAAATACTTCATTTCAAAAACAACACATTCCCGCCCAGCATTACTGTTTACCCAAACAGGGACATTTTTAACTTATAGAAAGAAATGTTGTCAGGGATGTAACTGATAATAAGGAATATAACAGCTATTACTATACCTATTAAGCAATATAACCATATACTGGTTAAAACATTATAAGTTAATGAAGACTTTATATGTTGAAAAAAAAAAAGAAAAAAAAAAAAGAGAACAAAGTAAAAATAAAAAAAAATTGAGAACATTATTATGTGTTGATTACTCTGATTAAGAATATGAAAATAATAGATAGATGTCTTTTGGCTTTTCCCGGTTAGGGGTCGCCACAGCGGAACTCTGGTCTGCTAATGATTGGTAGTGGATTTTTACGTACCAGGTTACCAGCCCTGATGCACAACCTTCAACAAAGGCATGCCCCATTCACGTATGCATCCACACAGAAGACACTCTAGCTGAGAATCGAACGGGACAACATCTTGCTATGAGGTGACAACGCTACCGCAGCACCACCACTGCAGTAGATGAAAATAATAGATGGATAATAATGAAAAATAAAGTAATGTTTAAATTATGCTGAATATATTAATGTGAGTTGAGATAAATGTATTTAAATTTATACTAACTTTAACATTTAAAATATAATTGAAAACAATACCTGCTTCAGTGTGACTTGAAGACAGTAAGAACTTTTCTTTTGTTGTTTGTATTATTATTTAAACTTTTACAGAATATAACATATGTAAGATTATTTGTCCTTTAGTTTCTTTTTCTTTTGCTCAACAGTTTTCCAGTTATTCACTTCAGCATTTCTCTTTGTAGTACTAATTGTCCAGTCCATAGATTCTTCATGTGTTAGGATGATATTGTTGGTAAGGTATTTTATTACTGAATCTACTGTTTGGGAGACTTTTATTACTCTCAGTCTTGCTGGAAATAAATGATGGATTTTCAATTGCTTCTTCTTCAAGGTTTTTATTATTGGTAGAAATTCTTTTCTTTTTTAAACCACCTTTGTAGAATAATCATTGTCAAATCTTATTAATGAATCATTGTATTTGATGGGAGAATTTGCCCAAGCATTTCTTAATATAAGATTTTTATCTTGTGTAGAAACAAGTCTTACAATTATGGATCTCAGCTTGTTCTTAATTGGAGAAGAAGTTTTTCCAGAAGCTGCTAGTGATCTATGTGCACGTTCTATACCATATGAAAGAGCTTCAGGTAATTTTGTTACATCTGGTATCCAGGTGGTAAGAAAGTTTATCATATTGTCCCCTTCAGATTTTTCTGGTAGACCATATATTCTAATATTATTTCTTCTTGTTCGATTTTCTTTATCATCAAGCTTTTCTAGTAAATATGTGTTCTGTTGAAGTAAGAATTCAGTTTGTTGTTCTTCTATTTGGACTCTAGTGTCAATGTCATTTAATGACTGTTCAATAAGTGATATCTGTCCTTTCTGCTGAGTAAACATCTCTTGAAGCTGTTCTAGTTGTTGTGAGCACTTTTCTTTAAACGTATTTATTTTATTGTCCATCTTGTCAATTTTTATTGTAAGTTCCTGTATATTTGTAATGAGAGATTGCAGATCTTTTTTTTGAGAGAAGAGTCTTGTGCTGAATTCCTTAGATGACTCATGCTGTGAAGCTGATATTGGTACTGATTTTCCAGTAATTAATTTGACAGGAATTGTTTAAGTTCTGACAATGAAAGTTTTCTTGTAGATGCTCGGAGTTATTAGAAATTAGTTAGTAATAAATGTTTCTTCAAATTAAATATTTTTTTTGTAAAATTCCTGTCAGGAATTGTATTGAGGTAAGAGAGCTGAAATGAAGTGCAGCTATCAGTTCAGCATCCTAGCCATGCCCCCCCGCCCCAGTTTCCAAGTTTTAATAGTAAACCTCAGCACTTACCTCAGCATCTAGCACATACAGATATAGCAGAGCAGCAGCACCAGCCCCTAGCATTTTGTCAGTTAAAATTCCCAGGTCTGTACTCCAATGGTGCAAACTATGGGGAAGAAATCAGAGTGTAGGGTGTATGCATAATTTATAGTGGTCTGCTGCAGATGCAGCCTGTGTGATTGGCTAACTATGATATATTCCACCTGCCAGGTACAGCACTGAGGGGTTTGAATGGCCCAGTGTAAGTGGAACAGGGGTTATCAGTAATTTATGCATGACTGGCTTTCACTGGCAATTTCATTTTTTATTATTTTTTAACTGCCTACCCTGCTATTTATTGCAGCATGGTGCTCAAACCCACACTGCTGGTATAAACAATGCTCAGCAGTCAGTAGACATACCCCCATGGAGGAGCACACTCAACACAGCTCAAACCAGCTAAAACATGCTCTGCAGCTAAACAAAGCTTAGCAGCACTGGACACACATCCCCTGCTCAGCTTAGCTCAGTGGCACACAAATGGGTGCTGCTGAGCACTAATTCACTTAAACATATAGTGACATACCCCCTTTTGATGTCAGCCAGCTCTCCTGTGGACACTAACATAGTTATGAGGCTACATGGATTTTATCTATGGACACAGTAGCCCATTTTTGCTATTCAGTAACCCCAGCTGATTTGCATACAGATCCATGCACACAACCTGGATGCTACACTATTTTACTATATAAACAACTGTTGCCTTTGTCCTCCCTGTTTGTGTGACATTCAGCACCAAGCAAACTTGGATCTTTGCCTAAAAAAACATTCAAAATTGAATGCGGTATGCCTTCCTTCATGCAGACAGGCTCAGCAGCGATGCATGGCTGTGAGCACTCTGGGGAAGTACTAAGTGTGGAAAATACATCACTTGCTAAGCTTTCTCTGTGACACAGAGTGTAAAAGCTGTGAGCTCCTGGTCAAAGTACAGATGAGCCAGAACTCAAATCAGATTATTCTCTTTTTTTTACAAATGGTGTCAGGATAGCATTAGCTAAGTAAGTGTGATTAGGACTGTAAGTGTGACTATTAATTATTCCACTAAAGTATGCATCATTCTCAAATGTTATCAGTAATGCCTACCTGAATACAGTTGTTCAACTAGTATCTGTTTTGCAGACCTCACTGCAAATCACAGGTTAATTGTATGTCCAGCTTTCTAGAAATGACAAGGGGTGTGTGCATCTCTTAGGCTGCTGGATGTACAGGTCATCTCATAGTTTCTGCAGACTAACATGACACTGCTGATGGTCTTAATTAACTAGGTTATCAGTGCTCATGTAGTGTGCAAAGTTTCAAAATCTGATGTAGGATTACAAAAGATGCACACCCCCTTGTCATGTCTAGAAAGCTGGACACAATTAACTTGTGATTTGCAGTGAGGTCTGCAAAACAGCTACTAGTTGAACAACTGCATTCAGGTAGGCATTACTGATAAAGGGGAAGGAGAGAAGGGGTGAATAAAAGGAGTGATAGGCTACATATATCAGTGTTTGCTATAATGGAACATTCATGGACATTTTTTGGTCTGTTCTCATTATTAATCTGCCATGCTGAGTAGCATGAAGCGACTGACATTGGAGTAAAGATGTTTAGGGGAGGGACAACAGGCTTATAACAAGCAGAACAAGGTTGGATACATAAGTGATAGTTGTGGGAATGGATGTCACTTCAAAAACTTTTTTTTGGACATTTTGTCCTTGAAACTTCATAACTGTGGGAAATGTTAAGATGTGAGATGCATCTAGACTCAAACATTTGATGCTATGGGCAAAAAAATAATATTTATTCAAGTGATTTAGGTCGACGCTCCACATAGAAAGTTGCATTTTGTTACATTCGACAGTCTAATGAACTGTCACAGTAACTGTTTGAAGGTAGTTCCTTTACTCTGCTTTAATTCAGTGTTCTTCTAGCATGGCGGGTTTAAGCAGCATTGTGCAGAAATAACCAGACTAGTGCAGCAGAGGGCAAAAACACAACAGGTTTTGCCATAGGGTGTATCGAGCCATACACTGCCACTTGCCATTGGCACATAAAGCTAAACTGCATGCAAATGCAGAGGACAAAAACTGAAGGCTTTTTATGAGCTATTTCTGGACATGTGTGTTGTGTTTGATTCTATTGTTGGACCAGATTAAATGTGTGAAAACGGGGTTAAGAGGAAACTGGTGAAATGGGGGCAAGCAGAAAAAAGAACAAAGGGGATGAAATAAAGGAATTTGCAGGCGGGAATTAGGAAAGAGCCATAGATAGCCACTTTTTCAACACCATAATGTGAACGTGTAGAGAAAATGTGATAAATTTGGACTGTCACCCCAACACACTTGGGTGACAGCAATGCAATAATGTTGGATTAGCCAATTGCACCAAATCAAATGTGTCAAGAAGACATATATGTGAAGTGGAGAGCTATATATGAGACATATTTCTTTGTGTGTGTGACATGTGCCTACTTTTTTTTTTTAGATTCAAGAAGAGAGTAATGTTGGGGAAGGGACATAGAAATGTGAGGTTAGGTGCAGTAGGTAAGGTAGGTGAGGAAGCAAGTGCTGACAAACCCAGGGATGGTGATGGACACAAAAGATTGGGAGACACTATGATTGGGAATAGGTAGGGGACATCAGAAGCACATGCCTGTCAAGTGCAGGAACAGTGAGAATCTAGTCCTCACCATCAGAACTGTCATCACTGTCCCCTTCCTCAGTTTCCTTTGAGACTGCTTAATGTGGAAGTCTCTTTTCTGTTTTAATGAGTAACCTTTGCAGGTGGCTAATGTTTTCACAAAGCCCAGTTTATTTATTTATTTTTATTTTTATTTATTTTACATTTGTTAACCGGGAGAGTCCGACTGGATACATGTCCATTTTCAGCGGAGGCCCGGGGAGAAAAGCTCCAGGTACATAACAGACATATAAACATTGTTAATGCAAAAAAAGGAAGATAGTTGAGTTCTAAATACAATATAAAGATACATTACATCTTGGGAAAAAAATAACAGCAGCATATTAAAAAAAAAAACATAGGTCAGTTACAAAGGTGAGGCGCCTTGTTAAAAAGCAGTTAAGGATAGTGAGGTAAGAGAAGGGTAAATGATAGTGGTTAATCAGGTTTGGAACAGGGACATTGCCAGAGAGTATTGAGATGGGGTTTAAGCTTTTTTTTGAATTGTAGGAGTGAAGGTTCTGAGGTGAGCATGGTCCGTAGGGAGTTTCACATTTTACCTACAAAGTTTGAGAATAGAGAATCCCCAGCAGAATTATTGGCTTTGGTAGTTTGAGCTAAGATCTTATTGGAGGAGCGTAAAGATTGCAGGTTAATATAGGGGTGAATGATGTTTTTCAGAGCTGGTGTTTTCTCTGGGAGATACAGTATCTGGTGAGCCGTTTTGAGTTGGTTGAAATGGAGTTGGCTGGGAAACTCTAACCACCCTAGTTGCTTCAAGTTAGTGCAGTGGTGTGTTCTAAAGGTGGAATTTGTGGCAAATCTAGCTATGTGATTGTAACAAGAAGCAAGTTTGTTAAGGGTTGTCTCGTTTAGGTTTGTAAAAATGGGGGAGGCATAGAAAAGAGTTGATAGTAGGTGTGTGCTGGCAATTGTAATTTTAATTTCTATAACATCATGCACTATCCCTGGCAGCTCCTGGTGGGTGGGGGGGTGACATAATCACCTCCTCCACCAATACTCCCAGAAGGTACCAATGCACCAGCAGCCAGGGCAATGCTACCTGATGTGGATGGGCCAGGTCATTCAGGGGCTGCAGAGGCAGAACTGCCAAGTTATGTCCCAGACGTGCTGGGTGTTGTTGCGGCAGCGGGTGGAGGGTTGGCAGGCTGAGCTGCAGCAGTCAGCCTACCTCCCTGTGCTAAAAAGCATTTGGTTTGTTGGCAGAAAGGTATGACATCAGAATGGTGTGTTTCCAGTTAACACACAAAAAAGAAAAAAAAATAATAAAAAATAGAGATAAAGGCTGGTGTGAGACAAAAAAGAAAAGAGATGATTAGAACCATTATATGTCACAGTCATGCTTTATTATAATAAATATACTTTTATTATTATATTAGCTATAGAGCTTTCCCATTTCCAGAAATGATTATGTATTGTCACAAATAATCCTTGAAATGTGCACATATTCCATATATGCTTTTAAAAATACTGCATATTAACTTAACAACATGGAATTAAAGCCAATATTGCTACAATTAAAATTTAAAAATAATACTTGTTGAATGCGAATATATATGTTAATTATGGAAATTGAACCTACATAATCTGAATACAGTTTTACACTGGTCTAGTACAATTACCAACAGCTACAGAAAAAAGCATGCATGCTTGGTGTTACAGCTAATATGTACATATTTAAGTTGTTACTGATCTAAAGAATACCAGTATATTGAATACAATCATGTTCAGTTGTGCTGTATACATACACCTTTCCTCTCTGAGAATCTCCAATCTGTCAGCATGTGCACCCCTGTTCACTGAGATTTCCTGTTCAACTGTAAAATGAAGAATGAGAGAAAAAGACACATGAAAGCATTATGCATACTAGTCTTGCCTATCTACACCATTTCATATCATTTTAAGTTGCTTTATCTGTATATTTATACAAATGTGAGATATCTGCATTTCTAAACGCATCCAGCCACTGGTCGAGTTGTGCCTGCTTACACCATTTCAGGTCAATGTAATGGTGCCTGCACTGCTCTGCAGTGTGTGGTATGGCAGTCACACTGGAGACAGCCTTGGCTAGACTGCTCCAAGCCTCAGCCCTATACTTAGACCTGGTATAGGTCCCCTGCAGCAGCATACAGCTGTAGCATTTCACCAGGAGTGCAACAAACATTTTTGATTCCTCTACACCCCACCTCTGTGCCCTAATTTTCCCTGAATTTGGCACCTGCCATATCTGCAAAGGCCTTCCAACAACAGTGCAAGTATATCCTTCCAATTTCTGATATCACATTTTACGGCCAGTGCTCAAACCTGCACAACCTTGACAACAGCATTTGAGTGATATTAAGCAAAGAGGAATACTGCCAAATAAAGAGGAAGGGAGTTTATGAAAGAGCAATGATAATGTGACATTTGGCATGGCATGTTGCTGACATACCTAGTCATGCTTTGTCCAATGGTCAACACTGAAATGCTACTTGACTTTTAAGCCATGATTTTGGAGAGTTCATTGGGGTGACTTGACACATATTTTCTGGGGACTTTCCACACTGTTAAAAGTAATTTGTACAATGTGGGATTCAAACCTATATATATAAAAAAAAAGAGAATGCATACATTTCCACATTATTCGTCATTACCACATAATAAGTCTTTGATGATCATGGGCATCACAGATATACAGTTTAAAGAGTGACTGGTGCTATACTTCCATTAAGCCTGTATATGTGTGACATTACAAGATCCTGGCTTATGCATTCTCAGGTCTGATGCAGGACTAATGTATGATAATATACTGGAAATGGATAGACTTGCATTACCTTAGTAAAAGATTTGTGATTTGTGGTACATACCTTACAATACATACATATGCAACTACAGTTCTTATTACATAATCATCATTGTCATTATAAACCAATTACATACATGATACATAGGATACTTACAAAAATATGTGTATGCTCAATCAACCTGCTATACTAGCCATTGTTATGCAGTATCACCTTTACAATCACAGTTTTGTGAAAAATTACAGTGGGACACCCTTACAGGAAGATGGAGTGTGGTGGATTTGAATCCTGCCTCACTTTGGCATTAGTCAAAAACACACTGCACTTACACCTGTTGCCACAAGGAAAGCTAGGCAGCAGCTATTTTCCATACTCAGTACTGTCCAGAGTGCTGATGGCCATGCATCACCGGTGAGCCTGTTTGTACAAAGGAAAGAGAACCAAATTATATTTTTCACTTTCTTCCTTAAGTAGTGAACCCTGTTTGCACATAGGTAGGTAACTTGCAAATTTAAAAGGCAATTGTGAGCATATATTCCTTGTGTAAATACTCATTTTGACCCTTATTCAGTAAGAGTAACTACTGTGGGACTCCAACCCCACTATACCTATGTTATCTCTTTTTTTTTAGCTCAATATATTTACTCCTTGTGCCACAGAGACTGTTAGGTAAAAGGTGAAATTTCTGCAGTCATTACCATCCATGTTCCTGACCACCATGCAATGCCACTAAGCATATTTGTGCTTCATAAGGCAACTGATATAAGATTTTCAGTTTTTAGGCAGTTAATCATATTGCCACTAAACAATTAGACAGTTCTGGCTTTGAACCATGAGACTATTGCAGTTACTAAACAGAGTTGTAATGGGATTACCTTGCTTTGCCACATACACAGCTTTACAATGCCAATTAAATGTACATACAATCAATTCACATTTCATATCCAATATTAAAAGTTCATACAGCTGGACATTCTCAGTTGGTTGTACATGTGTGGCTAACATATTTAAAGCCATGGGTGATCACACTGGTGTTTACAAATACATTTGCAGAAAAGTGTCTCTGTCTTCTTTTTGTATTCTGGTCATTCTTCCATTATCTCTGCTTTAATGTCAGACATGCAGATGTAGTGCATTTGCTATCATTTTGCTTTCAAGGTGTGATAAAAATACATAACCGTGAACAGCAGTTTTCATCAAAGGCAGGAGACTTGTGCTATTATGTCCAAAAATTATACAGGCATGGTGTTTTGCTTTATTTAAAAGCTCACTGAAGTTATTTCCATACCTTGGAGGTGTATCCTCAGTGATACCCCTACTGCAGGGAAGAGTGTCTAAATTGCTGTTTTGTTTTCCTTCAAAGTAATAATTTACAGTTGCAAGCCATTAGCAACTAACAATGGTGTAGAGACTAGACTGTCTTTATATCTGATGCACAAAGTCAAAAGCCTAATATTCAGTCATTTTAATGAGTTTGCGCCTCATTTATATGCTCACAGTGCTCAGAGAGTTGAATCTGCACTATAGAAAGTTAAACATGTGGATGGGGAACTTGAAAGTGAGGAGAGTTGTGCATTTAGACAAAACAGAAGATTGGTATTTCTTTGAAGGTGATTTCTTTACAGAGAAGCACTTATTTTGTTAAGGTATGCTTCTATGCTTCATGTGTGAGTGCCAGGCAGGTGTGTTGGTAGGGGTGATTTGAGGAGGCCTGTTTTCTAACCCCCACCTGATGCTGGTATGTCATTATGTGCACTTGATGTATGTTTAGTGCCATCATGGAGGTACAGGCACATTCCACTAGGGCCTCCGAGGACATATTTAGGATTCTAGATGTGGCACAAGCTGACATGTGTGACTGCTTCCACCATGTGCCTGATTCAATGGATTGTATGAATGACACAATGGAATAGACAGTGTCTGTGGCAGAACTTTTGCTGGGAGGGGGCATCCACGTGTGTGGGCATAGGGCCACAACATCATCTGGTGTTAGCCAAAGAAGTTGTGTCTGATCCCACTTTCATAGTGACACTACTTTCACTGCTGCATCAGTGGTTGAAGTGTCCACACCCAGACATCATAGGCCATGGGTTCATGGACCTGTGCATAGTCATGAGGCAAGCTCATCCAGCAGACATCACTCATGATCAGGTAGCACCACCACATCTGACCATCGCCATGCCAATGCATCTCCTGGCAGAGTCAGCTCACACAGTCGGGTGAAATGATGAACTGATACTTCTACCATGCATAGCTCACACCTATCTGATGTGCCATGATGTAGTGCTAGCACAGAGCTTGGCTGTTGTTCATGCAGGCACCCACATACACATTTCACGTTGAGTACCCACGCAGACACCCACGCATACTAGCTACATAAGGCATTAATGAGGGTTGCTTGTCATTCTGTCTCAGTTACCATTTGATATTATCTACATTTCTGCCACTGTGTGTTGCTTTCTTTGACATACTCATTACTTTGGTGTCAGCCATGGCCTTCTGGAACCCCCCTCCCCAACCCACACTGTGCCATTACCTTGTTTCTATCTTTTTGATTACATATGCATATTCTTTGATGCACAGGGAGGATAGCTAACTCAGTGCTTAGGATATGTATTGGTGATGTTATTTCAAATTTTTTTCTGATTTATTACAGCATTTCAGTGTTTTTATTTCTGCCTTGAAATTGCTGCTACTGCAGTTATGCCTATTGCTCCACTTGTGAACATGTAGGGATAAGTAGATTTTGGACTGATTTTTATATGCTGGATATTTGAGATGCATGAGTCATGATAGCTGATAAACTGCATACATATATATTACATATATATTACATACGTCAGTCATAGCATATATTGATGTCATTGCTGGACAACTCTCATACAGTCTACTTAGGTACATTGTCAAGTACCAGTCTACAGGTATCTGCCATTCATTCATGTTACAGACCTTGGTTATCCTGCAGCTACAATTGTTGTCATTTGGGGCTGACTCTGTTTGATGCTAGCAGTACGCAGTCATTACATGGGTAAGTAAAGGCTGTGAGCATTGCCTGGCATCAATCTTACTGTATGTATGTGCACAGGGTGAAAGGTATACCCCTTAGATGATCCTCATGTGGGCTATATTTTGCATCTTGGCTAGAGGGAGGGCATATTGTGCGTGCCCATGTCTACCTATGTCCCTAGCAGCTGGGGGGGGGGGGTCCTCCTCTGACTCTTCATCTGTGTATGGATGTGATGACCTTGCTAGTAGTGGTGGTGGAACGTTTGAGCCTAGCACTTGGTTTTCCAGTTGCATCTGTTTTCACAGGATGATACTATGTAGAATAGCACAAACTGTCATAATTTCAGCACAAGTAGTGGGATTGTACTGCAGTGCTCCCCTGATGTACTTAGACACTGAAACTGTGACTTCAACACCCTAAACAAATGCTCTACAATATTTCTTGTTTGAGCATGTACCTCATTATAGCATTCTTCCATGGGTGTGTGTACATTTCAGATGGGCATCATTAGCTGTGGTTTGAGTGCATACCCTGCATCCTCAGTAAACGACCTTGTGTGATATCACCCTGCAAACCTCTGGTAGAGCTGTAAGTTGTTCCAGATATTGGAGGTGAGGTAACTGCTGGTGTTGCTTGTTAGCATACACATTCAGGATGATTTCTTTAGCATTACACATTACCTGGTAGTTAATAAAGTGGAATGCCTTTCTGTTAATGTACACCATTCCCTGTTCCCCGGGTGGTGCTTTGATCTCAATGTGCATGCAGTGTATGGCTACATAGTTCTTAGTTCTATCTCTGTCCTGCAGGCTAGGTGGGATATACATATATATATATATATATATATATATATATATATATATATATATATATATATATAGTATTATGGAATTGGTGTAGGATCCTGGATGCTGATGCCTGTTACAACCCCAGCATATCCCCTGTGAGTTTCTGAAAGGTTCCTCTAGCTCATATTCAAAGTGTTACACATGCCTTGCTCTCCACAGGTATTGTTTCCCCTCATTTTGCCCTTCCTCTCAGGTGAGGACAACAGAGATTATAGAGTTCCTGAAGTGTGTCTCTATCCTCCCTATAGCTCTCTACTGTTTCTACATAATTGTGTCTAAATACCCTTCTCCTCCTTGCATGAGGTTTATCACCAGCAACAGCAGCATAGACTTGAGCCTGTTGGACATGCACATACAGAAGAGCAACAGCAGCCCCTAACCTACTTTCCCAACAATATAGCTTCCGTGGCTGTATTGCAAAAGGTGTCAGAATACAAGGCAAAAGGCTACTGTAAGTGTTTCTGATTGCTTTATAGCTTGTTCAAAAGTTCCACCATCTTGCATTTGCTGATTAACATATAATTCAGCTGCTTATGCAGTAATTAGCATGCCATGATATTTACCATTTATGCACAGCTCTATACATTGTGAAGAGACACTTATTGAATACAAATCTGGGAGCTATTGTGTGAGCATAATATCTTGACACACAAATGGTTCCAGTGGGCCATGTAGGGTTTATTGAATCCAACCCAATGTGTTTTTTTATGTTGTGTAAACTAATGGACTCCTACCCTTTTCAGTAGGTGGCATGGGATCTTTTATATCCACCAGCTCAAGCAGATGGGACCTAAGTTAAACATCTTATCTGAATGTTGACTCATGAGTGCAGCACCCCACCATAGTGCACTGCAATGTCAGCATTTGTTCTGTTCGGGTGGGAAGAAAATCCATAGCTTTCTGCACAAAAGTTGCGCTTGCTACTTGTTGTGCCACTGACAATTACTTAATTAGCTAGATAAAGAAATTAAATAAAATTGCCTGATTTTATTTGCAGAGATCTAAGTACTACTTGCTATTCCTGTATAATGGCTTTCAGCTCCTGGATATAGGTACCCCCTATGCAAACCCCTTTTGCTGCCAGCACCTCAATATCATCACTAATCTGATACAGAGCGATGTTTGCTAAGTCCTATTATCTATCAAGTTAACAAAAAAGGCTGATATATTGTCCATTTTGCACATTATGACATCTTTATCCATCTAATGGAGATGTTGTAATTAATAATCCGGCTTTCATAGTGACACCATATTTGGTGCACTTATGCTTATTATACTGGAAGGTAATCCAATAAATGATCTGCCAATGCAGTCAGGACTGGATATTCTTACCCTACCATAACTTAAAACAAATAGCATCATCTAGATTTTTTCTAATAAAAAGTGAGTGCTGAAGAATGCAGCTAAGAAAGAATTGGGCTGGTGGAATGAGCTTCACAAGTTCTGCACTGACATGATAATGGCATGTTTACTGGGTAAGTCTGACTTGGAGCAAAGCCAATTTTCAGCAGAGGCCCAGAGATAAACAGTCCAGACTCATGCCTTTGTAGCATGTATGGGAACTGGAACAAACCCACATGAACTGAGTGAGGACATACAGACTATGCACAGAAGACATTCCAGCTAAGAATCAAACCAGAGAACCTCTTGCTGTGAGGCAACAACACAACCACTGCACCACTGTGCTGTCAAAACATCAACTGGTATTAACGTTTCACATCTATTCCCCTTGAATCACCTATTAACATTTTGTTATTGTTAATTACATTGCTTTTATTTTTCTAAAGTTTTTAAATACGTTTTTTTTTCTTTAAGAAGTTTGCCATGTTAAATATGTAATAGATTCATTGTATATTTATACTTTTCTGTTTAGGTACATTGAATTGTTCTGAAGCCTGTATATTTGTATTAGCTAGGTTTGCATCTTATATATTTTTAATTTTATTTTTTTGGAATTTATCTGTTTTGTTTCTTAAAGATACTGGTATGTTTCTCCAGGCTACTTTCAGACATTTCCAAGTTCCTATTTCAGTCAAGTTTTTCAAAGTTTAAACTGTTCTGTCTAAATACCATTTCCAATTTTAGTTACTCTACCTAATGTCAGAATACTGTCTATTTATTAATATAGCTAGCTTTAAAAGCCTTATGGATCATAATGAGGTCTGACACTCATATTATCCAACAAGGCCTGGACCACATGAATGCCTGATGCACCAGTCATGTTCTCTACACAAATGCCAAAACTATCTAAGTACCTTTACTAAATTAGCATCACTTCTGCTTGCCATGTGTCTGGTAGCCATGTTTATAATCAGCTCTCCTTTGAATATAATGCATGAGTCTTGGTTTGAAAATCATTCAACCTTAACAATGTGTCTGTCATGATATTTCATCACTATATCCACCTTCAAAAAAAAACATCTTTAGATACAGCACTCACGTTCATAAGCATCTTTCCAAATATCTGGACCAGCTAGAAAATCCCTAAAGATTCCAAAAGATCTCAGGGCTTGGCAAGCTAAGTCCTCTTGACAGACTAAAGACCCACTCCATCTATTGTGTTTCCTGGACCTGCCTAGGGGTTGACATTTGTTTAGCCCTCTGAGAAAAGAAATACTCAGATTTCTTCAACTACATTGAACTTCATTGAACTCGCACTTTAAAAGCAACTACCTCCAAGGACCTAACCCTACATTGCAAGATTAACAATACCTACTGGCATGAAAGGTTTCTAATTCAATGTATTCCCTATCTCTGGAATAGATTAATCTTCCACAACAAGCAAAGTAATTCCTTATCTACCTCTAAAAAACAATCTAGGTGACTGGATATTTGTTTATAATTTTCTGCCTGGAGTACATGGCAACAGTCTTTTAGCTTGAGCAATTAAATCATTTATATTATATTCAGGTTAAGTGGTCAAGTTTCTTGATGACTCCTTGTAGTAAGCTTAGTATGAATTGATGAATGTCTATGCCTCAGTAAACTTCTATACCTCCATTTTCTCCAGTAAGTGATAACTCAGTTTTACAAAAACTGTAACCTTTGCATGCATTTTCTGTACAGACAACATTTTAAAATACTTATCTCAGATGATCAGTAAGGATTTCTGATGTCTGTACAATACACTAAAGAAAGTGTAATAATGATATTAAATAGCTCAATCCTTACTTTTTGGAGTCCTATATATAAATTGCCTTGATAAGGCAATCATCCTTCAAAGAGAATTTAACCATGAATGTTATCTGAATTATTCTTTTTATTCAGATAGATCCATATATATTAGAACTAGCTTCCTGCAGTTTCAGCTTGCTGAAAACATAACAGTATCAACAGATTTCCTTATACCCTTGTGCTTGACACCTGGCTTGCACATATTGAACGCTAATCATTTTGTACTGTTCACTTATGGACAGTATCTGTTGCCTTTTGAAAAATCAGTGATGAAAATGCTCAAAGACATAATTTCTGGATTCCACAATTAAGACTTCTAAGGCCATCAAACAGGCTTGCTAATGTAATAGCTAATTTTCTGTGACACACCTGTTCACTGATCCATTATAGTAGTTACATAAACACTTAATAGGATTGTCTCCATTGAATGTTTGCAACATACCTGGAAAAAGAGCAGTTACCAGATCCAGTATCAGTGACACATTGTTACAAAATAAAAAAGTAATTCAGAGTAGATGTACTTTATTAATGGTGTAATGATATTTTTCACTGAATACCCACTCTCATAAAAATAATCTGAAACCATCCATCACTGAATTTTAATCTTATCAAATTCTATGTGTATGATGTCTTGTCACAATCACATCTCTTCTATATTTATAGAGATGCACAACCAAGGCAGTTTTCTTTCTGTCTCTCTATCTCTCTCTGTCTCTTTTGTTTTGCTTTTTTGTTGTTTTTTTTTTATAGATTTGCTCTCTTTCAGAAAATGCAGGTGTGTTTTTCACTCCAGTTTATATATTTATTTTTATTTGTACTTTGATAACTGGGAAAATCCAACTGAGCAAATGGCCCATTTTCAGAGGAGGCCAAGGGTGAAAAGCTCCACAATCGATTCAAAAACTTATAAGCAGTAGTTGATGAGTAATTATATACAAGGGGAGAAAATCCCCACAAGAAATTACAAGTTAACATCAAAGCACTTATCTTTTAAAATTCTCTCTCTCTGGAATATAGTGTTATGATTTAAGACTGAATTCCAGTCTGAATACAACTCACATCTAAGACCAACCCATTTCTCGGTCACTTTTTTAAGTAACTGCATAATTTTTTCTGTTTAATTTTCCCCATAGCAACACTATGTTCCAAGAAGAAATCTGATCCTGCCACCAGCGGTGTCCCATCTTCTATTGAAAACTTCCTGTTTTGAATAGTCAGAAAGCATATTAAGCTAAGATGTTCTGATCCTACATTAAAAAACAACTGTCAGATTTCTTTTTTTTTTTTCAATAATAATTCTTTATTGCTTTTATAATTGTACAAACATACATTTGAGCTTGATGTATACAAATAGTTTCACACATTATGACACAGAAGAAAAAAACAAATAAAAAGGAGAAACAACAATCCTAAAAACATATTTACATTATATACATGAATGCTTTCGGTTTCACACACAAAAAAAAGAAAAAAACATCCGTAGAATCTAGACAATAATAATCTATCTTATATTAATTTGGATACTCTTAAAGTTACTTTATAGTCTACCATCCGAGGTTTATCCTAAGTTCTAGACATTAAGCCAATATAATGTTAAAAATTTGTTCCCAGATTTTCCGATTATTAATGTATTTGGAATGTTCAGTAATTAATAATTTGTAGGCTAGTATATGTTTTATTGCTAGCACCTTAAAGTTATCCCATGAAGTTTGTAGTAGGTTCAACCAATTGGTTACAATATAAAGTTTCATTAACAAAAAGATATTCATAAGTATAATCATTTGGGATTTAGTTCGATTACTTGGCGGAATATGTAAAATTGTAAATTCCCAGGATAGCATAGAGGTTTGATAACCCACCTTCTGCAGTTGCAGTTTCAGTGAATTCCATAGTTTATATATACACTTACAGCTCCAGAACATGTGAAGAAGATCTGCCATCTCATTTTTGCAATACGGGCATTTAGAAGAGTTTTTAGAATTGAATTTATGTAAGCTAAGACGCGTATAATAAGCATTGTTAAAAATCATAAGTTGAGTAAAGGATAGCTTTTGAAGGGAAATTGATTATCGAGTTAAGTTAATTGCTTTTAATACTTTACTATTTTCCACCAAAGGTATTTTTTCTTTCCAATAATTGGATAAAAGAACTTTATCTTGATATGTAATTTATTTTATTAGTTTATATGCAGATGTTATATATTTATTTTCTTGTAAGAGGGCTTGCCATAGATCAGTACATTTCGTCAAATCCTCGTCATTAATTTTGAAATCTTTCAAATAACTTGCAGATACCTCTCTAATCTGTCTCAATATTATTAAATATGATTTGAGAAGGTTCCATTGTTGTCTTACTTCTTGAAGTGAAAATTTCAAATAGAGGTATATATCCTGTAATGTTAAATTAATAATAAGCGGAAAGTCTTTTAATTCAATTAATTTATTATTAATTCTCAAATTTGGATTTCTATGAATAGGTTGCAATAACATAAGGGGCAGGATTCATGAAGCCTCCATGTAAGAGTTACAAGGCTTACACGGAGGCTGCAGTTAAACTGTTTGACATCAGCATGTCATGCATATGCATGAGGGCATGCTGAATCACACCTAAGGCTAACACGGTCTGTGGAAGACAGTAGGGGGCATGTCCGTAGGCCGAGCCCTGCAAACGGACATGCCCCCAGGAGAGTAAAAGTCCCAAAAGTAAACCCCCATGACAGAGCCCATGTAAATGTGAATAAACACAACACATGCCCCCACAGACTACGAACATAAAATGTAGAAATGAACATCTTATATATTTTTTTTAAATTGTAAAGATGTTTGCCCGTGAGTGCGCTCGTTTGCGTGGGCATGCCCATAGCTTAGCCACAGTTAGCAGTCAGTGGAAAAGCATATAAGAACTAAATATGCAAAGTAAGCCAAAAAGCAATAGCGTAGCGGTGGAGACGTCGGCGGAAGAGCAGGCAGTCATGGTTCGAGCCCTCACAACATCATTTTTTATTTTTAGTGAAATAAGCACGAAACAAGTCCCTGACATATATGTACACATATAAAATTATATTTTATGTAAAATGTAATGAAATGGGCCATGGATTCTGAAGAAATGTGAGATAATAAAAAAAAAAATGTCAGATGTGCCCATAGCTGAGCTACAGTCTAACAAGTTGAGTACATCTGCCTGTAGGTGAGCAGTGTTTTAACAGGTATAAAATGAGTGCCCGTAGGTGAGCAGTGGTTTAACATGCTGAAACTGTGTTCCCATAGCTGAGCTGAGCGTAATATGCGTGTTGACAGCCAAATGACGCGTAAAATAGCGTAACCTGTTTGCGCGGAGCTGCACGCCGCACCAACAAGCTAACCAACGGGCAACGTTGAGCAAGCTGTAACAAAACTGCCTTTACACAGACACACCTCCTAGCGTGTGTAGACAGTCATAAAATATAAAAAGCAATGGCCAGGTTTGAACCCAGGATACCATGAACCATAGTCAAGGTACTGAACCACTAAGCCATGACAGCTGCACATAGAAATGCAGTAATAGCATATATATATAGGAATGAATAGAAAGAGGAGCATGACAAAGCAGGTTTTGTGAAGCTGATACAATTCCAAAATGGCCAATCACAGATAAGTGCGGGAAAAATGGAATATATAAGCCCCATAGGCAGGAATACACAGCATAACCGATTGTAGAACTGACTTGCAGCCAGAATGTCAGGTGTAGGTGAGGGTAGTTGCTTCCGAGCACAGAGGTGGGGAATTGAGGAGTCCAAATATATGGTTTGTCTCCTTGTCCACAGTCATGAGGCCCAACTCATGCAGGGCCAGGTCCTGTGGGGAGCATATAAGGCTGAGGCATGGGACCGGTTGGCTCATGATCTCACCAGTGCCACAGGGATACCAAGGACTGGTGAGCAGGTCCGTCACCGCCATGCAGACCTGAAGAGATGGAAGCAGGACCAACTGAACCAATGGATCCAGGAGGCCCGGCAAATGCCCAACGCCCCACTACTGAGTAAGTTACATGTAATTATTTATGTAAGAAATTAACCTAGCTGATATTATGGAGATGTGTATTCCAATATTACTTTATTTATATTACAGCTGCAGGTGTCCGTTCTGCAAACCATAGAGCCTATGGTGATAGGCTGGCATGGTTGCGCCACCAGGCAGGTCAGTAATTCTCTCCCTGTAACTGTAAATAAATATATAAGTATGAAAGTTAGCAAAAGAGTGCAGTGTAGTCACTAATTAATAAAATGTGCAAGTAAGTGTAAGAGAGTTTGCAAGTATTGCTTGATTACAAAAGTGTGATGCAGCCTGTAATCCAAACATAAAAATGAAACAAGTCTGAAATAAAGATGTCCCACCTGTAATATAATAGTACATAACCTGCAGCAGGCTGAAAAGTACAGCTGCAGAAGCTGAGTAAAACACATGTGTGAAATATATCCCTGTTGAAATACAGAAACATGACAGAAGTGAGACTGTTGGAAAGGATTGTTATAACTACAGGTTAAACATGTCAATAAAGGCTAGAATTAAGTACCATCCTGAATTGTAAAAATAAAACAAGTGAGAGAGTCTGAGAAAGAGTTATGAATCCACCAATAAAGTAGTAATAACTCCTGAATAAAGTATACTGCAGTCAGTACAGAATGAAATGAATGTGACAGGCAGAACCAAACAGTAACATGTGTTGAAAAGGGTACCGCAGCTGGAATGTGTATCCCAAAATCTGGATATGTTGTTCTCAGTCTGCAATATGCAGATAGTATGGTTGTCTGAAATACCAAACATCCACAGTTGTCTATAGCTATATAAAGCAAATGTAGCAGGATGATGTAGCTGAACAGAGCCAGATATGAATGTGTATGAATAAAAATGAAAATGTATATTGATGTAGCAGTAACATTCCTATCACCAACTTGAAGTAGTTATCACATAGGAAACTGTAGGCAGAACTGTAGTGTGTATATATCTGCAGCTATTAGAAATGTACAGCATATGTATTGGTATTTGAAGTTGTTAATTAAATTTTCTTCACCCTACCCTATAACCACATATAATCCATCCCACGTGAAATTGGTATGTGCAATAACAATTAACACCCCTGGACATTTGTCCTGTTGGTTCATACATATTTGCATGTACGTTGATGCATCTGCCCTGTTCATACATCCAAACCTGATGGCCTGTTGCCATCAATCAACCCTGCATGTTGTTGGACTGTGTATTGCTGTTCAAAATATGCATGTGTTATGCTTGCTGTTCAATGGTTTGACTATCTGGGTGTTTGGTTAATGGGAATACTATTGCATGCTGTTACAACTAATTGTGAATGGTATTGTACATTACTAACCCAATCTGTCATGACATAATGCAAAACATAGGACGACAGGGAAGGCAGGTTCCAGCGGACCCACCTCTCCCTCCTCAGCTGGCGAGTGCACCTGGCAGTAGCGCCCAGGCCGGACCCTCCTCCGGTGGCCCTGTGCCACCTGCGGGTGGAAGCACTGCAGGGGATGGGGCTCAACCCCCTCTGCAAGTGTGGCCAGAGGAGAACATCCACTCACCCTCCGTAATGTCCGGACTGTGGTGCGTAGGGAGATCCAGGACGCTGTTCTTGGGCCCCTACGCCAGCTTGAGGCACGGGTGGCACTACTAACAGACGTGTCTGCTGCCCGGCCTACACAGCCCCGAGCACAGCCCCATCCTGGGCAGTGAAGGCACAGTAGCAACTGCCCATGGGTGGGGATATCAGTTCCACTGTTGCCATCTGTGGGCTCATGGGCTCTAGAGATCCAAACATCTGTCCCCGCCAATTGTGTAACCCCCCCACATGTGTCATACACCGCCCCTGTATGCGTCTTGTTTGTCTTGTCTGTTAACCTACCTAACCTACCTCCCCAGCTATACCGACTTCCTTTACCTGACATACCACTCTCACCTGAAAAAAAAAAAAAAGGGCACTCTGCACCCACAAAAAAAATTACGCCCCATACATAGCTGCCCATTTCGCACACATGTCTGCTGGACATGGAAACTGTCAATTACAATTGGCTGTACAACAAGTATTATTGTTGTCCTTACACCTCTCTCAGGGGTGGAAGGTTTCAAATGTCACACCAAATTACAAACATATGCACAGCTGTTTTTGAAGAAATGGGCAGCTATGGGCCTTACCTACATCCCTCCTGCAAAACCTGAGCTTGTTTCCCTCTGTCTTACCCTCTTTGTGACCCCTTTTTCACCACTTTCCTGTCTCCCCATTTTCATTTCTTTCAAAGAAATTAGCGAGGGTGTGCGCAAGAGTAAGCACTTTTAAGCTGTTGTAAGCGGGTATGCGTGGAGCTAAGCACCAGTGCGCATGCGTGAGCTCCGCGCAAACCAGCGCTAACCCGGTTACAACTGCTTAAAAGTTCCTTAGTCACTCTGAATGACAAGGCCTGTAGTCTGTTCAAAAGCAAAGTAAAATCCCACTGTCAGTCCCGAACTCAGGAAACAGTAGTCTGCATAACTTACCACTAAGCCATGACTGTTATATAAGAACATTGTGCTACAATAAATATATCATGTAATAGTAGGAATGAATGTAAAGGGAATATAGGATGTGTAGTACACAAAGCATGTCATGTATATTTACTGTCAAATGTAGTGGATTTCTATAATAGTAGTGTGTGAACAGAAACAGCCATGCTAGTTGGTAGCTAGTAGGCAATAATGTCACTGTAGCACCTTGCAAGCCACACACATACTCACAGCAGGATAAACACTGCCCATACCCCACAACCTCTTACAGCAACGCATCCAGACCAAGTAATAAAAAATGTGGATCAAAGGCCCAAAAACAGGGACACATTCCAAATATTGCTCCAACGAACTTATACAGTTGAGAGAGTAACAGGTTTTGCATTATGTTGGATGTTTGGAAGGGTATGAAGTCTGAAACTGAAATGCTTGTCACTATAGTCTGACTTGAGCCCAGAATGATTTGCCAGAAAAAGCTGTTTATGAGATATGGACCAAAATATGAGGCAAAAATGTGGACATCCTGCAAATATCTGTACACTTGAGAGGTCTGACACTGCCATATTCGAATAGTTAAGAGCCTAGACATAGCAACAGTGACTGAGTTACAGGGATGCCCCACAGACTCCCTGTGAAATGTACAAACAGTAGGCAGAAAGGTGTTACAACACATGCAATGGTAACTATGAAGTACTGAAAGTATGCACCACTTGCACGTCGGAAATAGTGTAGTAATACATATGCTCATGCTAACCCACAGTCACAACTGCAGAATACCAGGCAATTTAATGGGTGTACCCCACTGATATGTACCATTCCACGAGGAAGATAAAAGATGCACCTGACAGTCTCTGGGGCCTGCTCAGCAGCATACTCAAATACCCTAATAGATGTCAAGGCCCACACCATGGCTAGACTACACTGCATGCAGTAACACCCTAGCAGATTTAGCAAGCATTCCAAGGTGTGAATGTACATGGAAAATAGGAAAGCCACAGCAACACACTACAGTCAAGACACCTAGCAGGCATACAAGTAGTGAATGTAAAGGGAAAATATTGAAGCCATAGCAACAAAGTGCAAGAGCCACTGCTATATACCAGTTACACCACATGTCCCAAAGGAAAGCACACGCACCCACATTAACAGTAGTAGTAGTCTTAGGTGTCAGTGTACATACACACTTAGTACAGGAAACTGGAGAAATGAATGGAGAAATGTTAATCTACAACACAGCCAGAAATATGAGAGAGATACTAACCTTTACACTCACAGAACAGTGTCCACACCATACCAGCACGGTCCCTGCCCTTAAACTCTGAAAGGGCTACGCCTATCTCACATACCTTTTTATAGCACTGTCCTGGAATCACAGTGAGAACTGCAATCAGTACACAATTGGCTGCATGCAATTAGCAAATGCTGGCTAACAATTGGTGCAGAGGCCATCACATGGACATATGCAGATACCTACAAAAGCATGCTGTACTCCCAGTCCACACATGCAATACTTCATTGCACCCTCTGGAGGTAGGGAGAGAGAGAGAGAGAGAGAGAGAGAGAGAGAGAGAGAGAGAGAGAGAGAACATACACAAACAAAAATACTCATCAAAACCGACTAGAAAGCTGACATCTGCCAACTGGATCAGCAGCAGGACACCAAACCAAACAGCAACGCAAGCAGCTGTGACAAACACAGGTAATGTAAAGTAATACTTTAAAAGTCTACATACTGTGAATCCTTCATATGTGTCATTGGTCTGTATCCATATGTATATGAAGATGTGCATAGGGCAGGGGACATACAGCAACTATCAGTGAAGGCTGTACATACATATGTATGTGAGGGCATCTATGTGCACATATCAGTGTAGGTTGAATGTAGGTTGTAGTGCAATGTACAAAGTAGGTTTCACAGTTATGTATGTTTAGCAGTATGTTAGTGTGTGTATACAGTTTTGTAAACAAACATGTTGATTTACCTATCTATCATATGGATACGTATGTATGTCAATATATGTATGTATGTATATATATATATATATATATATATATATATATATATATATATATATATATATATATATATATATATATATATATATATATATATATAGTATGCATATATGTATACATACATAGAGAGGGATGTAGGAATACGTAGACCGATGTAGATAGATAGAATATGTAGAAACATATATATGTAATACACACATACAGATATAGATATATGTAGATATATATACATAGACAGACAGATCTGACTATCTACAGATATGACTGTATATGACGATCTCACACTCCCCCGTCCCACCCCCTCTGTCACTCTCACCCCCTCTCTGTCACACCCCCCCCTCTCCATATCTATAGCAATATATGTACATCGAGATATATATAATTTTAAATCGATATATAAATCATTTTAAATCGAGTTGCTGGCTACTGATATTTGTTTGCATACATCAACTGGACATAAGCTGATTTAAGTATATTTTCTGCACTTTTTGTGGTTTTATAATTTGGACTGTGATTCTTCATATCTAGCTCTGTTGAAACTGTATTCCCCACCCCCCCTCCCTGTTCTTGGTTGTAGTTTAAATTTGGTGGCTTTTGTAGTGCCCGCCCCACTGTAGATTTGATCTAGGACATTCCCCCAGTCCCATCTCTTTACCGCATTCTACCTAATAAACCCTTTCTGCACTTGCTTTTAGTCCTTTTTAATTTAATTACATTTTTTCAAACGGTGTGTGGACTAATATTGCTACATACTCAAGTGTGCCAGCTTGCACTGCATGTGAATTGTTTTTACTACTGTTTTTGCTACTTTTCTGAAAAAAGAAAATGTATCTGCTTTTACTGTATTTGTGTTTCTTCCTACTTTATTTTGCTTTTGCTTCATCTTAAAAGTACTCAGTTGTATTTACTACTTCTTGGTGTAACTCATTCTAATCCTTTTAGTTTAAGAAGTTGGGCTTCAGACCAGTTGTTTTACATTAAGAAGGTTTGTGGTCTGCACTGTAGTGGCAGGACAGGTAGCTTACATCCTTCTAAGTTGGGAACTGCTGATTGAGGGCTCAGTGTCAGTTATTCTAAAAGTGTATTAATTCTGGTTTAAGCACTTGGGCTTCAGGCCAGTTATTTTACATTAAAAGGGTTTGTGGTCTGCACTCTTGTGGGAGGAGAGGCTGGACTCTGCCCTTCTGAGCTGGGAATTTCTGGTTAAAGGCTTATAGTGCCTGCATATTTGATCTGCTTCTTACTGAAACTGGTACACCTTGTTTGCTGTAGCTTAGACTAGATCCAGGCCTGCTGAATATAGCTTTGTTTGTATAACTTGAGCACTAATCAAGGCATTCTTCAAAGTATTCAATTGTATTTATTACTGCTTGGTAGTAACTTGATTAAAGTGTAGCTATCATTATAAGCCTTTTGGATTAAGCACTTGGGCTTCAGACCAGTTGTTTTACATTAGGAAGTTTTGTGGCCTGCACTGTGGTGGCCGGACAGGTAGCTTACATCCTTCTAAGTTGGGAACTGCTGATTGAGGGCTCAGTGTCTGTTATTCTAAAAGTGTATTAGTTCTGGTTTAAGCACTTGGGCTTCAGGCCAGTTATTTTACATTAAGAAGGTTCGTGGGCTGCACTCTTGTGGGAGGAGAGGCTGGACTCTGCCCTTCTGAGCTGGGAATTTCTGGTTAAAGGCTTATAGTGCCTGCATGTTTCAACTGTTTCTTACTGAAATTGGTACACCTTGTTTGCTGTAGCATAGACTAGATCCAGGCCTGCTGAATCTAGCTCTGTTTATATGCTTGTTGTTTGTTTGCTTGTTATTTCCCTGAAACGCTAATACCACCTAAAACACGGCTTTACAGCGCTTCTGTGGATCCCTAGTGATATCTGCATTACTTACTGCACTCATTTCCTGTTTCACTTAAAAGAAAGTTTCTGTCTGTCATTTTTGCATTTAAGTTACCTGTAACACATTGCATTTAAGTTACCTGGCACTTGCTCACTAAAGGCACTTGCTCACTAAAGCAATTATATAAGTCAGCACTAAAAAATTAAAAGCACTACACTTTCACAAAGTCCTCTTGAGTACCTTGTTCCCCATTGGCCCTTTTTTTTCCATTATAAAGGAATTCCCAATACTATTCTAGCATGTCCAAAGGTCAGTTGTCAATCTTCTCTCTGGTCCAGCTGGTGAATCTGGGAATCTTGAGGCAATGTTACAACTGCCTCATGTACACAGACAACCCTCTCCTCCTCCCAAAAAATTCCAACACATGTGAGAGATGCATCCATATAGCCAAACTGGAGGCTAAGCTCTCTCAACTCAGTACTGGCATAACCAGTCAGGAGAAGAAGGAAACCACACTCAGTACAATTCCAGTCTCACATAGACCTTCCACAACAGCAAACCAAACACATAAACACACAAAAACATACTCCGAGGGTCTAAATAAAAATCTGCCTAAGCAGCAGAGCCCTCCAAAGCAGACACCCAAGCAACCGCTACCCCAAAACAAAACACATGCAACACATAGCTCACAAAGCCAGTGTGCCAAACAGTCACAGCCCTTAAGGCTAAACAGCACACCTGATACACTTGCAATAGGTGACTCTATCATCAGGCACACTGACGTCCCGCTCACCAGGCTGAACAAGGAGAAGGTCACGGTGAGCTGCCTGTCGGGCGCTAGGATCCGCCACATAACACAAGCACTCAGGTCACTCCAAGGCAAGTACAAATATGACTCAGTCATTGTCCATGCTGGTGTGAATGACCTGAGACGTACCTCCCTGGACTACATGAAAAGAGACATAGAGGAGCCCTCTGAGCATGTGGCCCAGGCCGGTATGACCCTGACCTTGAGTAGCATCTTACCCTCACCAAGAATGATGCCACAATATGAAGACAAGATGATCAATTTCAACAATTGGCTTAAGTATTGGTGTCATTCAAAGGGGATCCAATGCCTGTCAGCCTAGGATGACATGCTTGACAAGCCACGATGTTTCGCTAGGGACGGCTTGCACCTGTCACCCCTGGGCTTTCGGATATTGGCAAAGGCTCTTGCTACCCCCATAGTGCCTTTTTTAGGCAAGGCTCAAAAGACAAACCCACCTCCATAGGTATCACAAGGGATAAGAAACTAAGAGTAATGCTACTCAACGCCAGAAGTCTAAACCTCAAGATGCACACACTCAAAACTCTCCTTAGCATGGAGAACATCGATATCTGTGCAGTAACAGAAACCTGGTTCAAGGCTCCTGAGAGCACCCCAGCACTACCAGGTTATACCTCATACCATGCTTTTTGGCCCCAAAACTTGGACCGACCCACAAAAGGAGGGGAGTATCAATATTCATCAAAGATACCCACACCTCCAGGTTGGTGGCACAGCAAAGCATCAGAGACTATCCATGTGCAACTAACAGTGGGTAAAACTGCCTTCCAGTTTATAGCCTGCTACAGACCACCCTCCCTAACCCAGGAACCCCACTCAGCCTTCCTGAGAACACTGGAAAATATGAAGGTCTCTCCAAACACCATTATATTGGGCGACTTCAACTACCCAAACATAGACTGGGAGCATTACTCTAGCTCCAACACCCTATCCCAAAGGTTCCTCGAATTTATAAACTCAAATGCTATGGAACAACTTGTTACCACTCCCACAAGAGGGGAAATCATACGGGACCTGATCATCACCAACATGGGGACTCTATGCTCCAGACCAGAAGTGTATCCCTCACTGGTAAGATCAGACCATAAACTAATCTCACTGGATATTCACATCCCGACACCACCCCCTGCCCAGAAAACCACAGTGAAAAACTTCTCTAAAGCAAATTTCACACTCCTCAAATCTGAGGTGGAATCCTTCAAAGCCCCCGGGCCTGTGGAAAATATGACCCAGACTGCAGAATCCTTTATAAACGCATTCTATGAACACCTTCAGGAATGCATGGATCATGCGATCCCAAATAAAACCAAGACCCAATCCTCCAAAGGCAGATGTCCTGTCTGGTGGACCCCAGCCATAAACAAACTATACAATAGAAGGAGGAAGCTACTAAATTATAGAGCAAAATTCCAAAAAGGGAAGGCATCTCTGATCAGTATTAGCAAAATACTACGGGCACTCATAAAATCGTCTAAGGCCAGCTTCGAGAGAAAAATTGCACAGGACACTATGGATAATCACAAGGCTTTCTTTAGTTATGTTAGGAACCTGGGTGGTAATTCCCAGATATGCTCAGAATTAGTCCAAAATGACAGAAAATACACCGAACCCACAGACATTGCCAACATCCTAGCTGACAGGTTCAGTGCAAACTTCTCCCCCCCTCCCCACCAAAAGGGCAAATATCTATCCCAGCAGAGTGCTGCCCCCCTGACATCTCAGATGCTCAGGTAAGAGCCACCCTCTCCAAAGCAAAAAAAACAGCATCAATGGGACCAGACGGTGTCCCGGGCTGTGTCCTACATGAACTCCAAAAAGAGCTAAACCCAAACATAAAACTACTGTTCAATCTCAGCCTTACTACAGGATATGTACCCAAAGAGTGGCGTACAGCAACTGTGGTCCCTCTCCACAAAGGTGGTGCCTCAATGGATACTGGAAACTATCCACTATATAACTATACACAAATCCAGTTATATGTATAAGTATGTAAGTGAAATAATAGGACTGCATTGTTCAATAGTAAAAATATAATTATAAAAATATATAGGAATAAATATAAATCAAAATAAAGATATATTTGCAACATGAATTTTAGAACAGTAGTTTGGTTTATATATATACACACACATAAGGTAATATTTTATTTTTGATTACGTAGATATACTGCAAATGAATAAAATAGTTAGGCAGACTTATTTGGAGATCTCATTTAGGGAATTTGACATATACGGAGCAATACGACATGACAGTCTGACGACAAATGAAATAATAAAGTATTCGTCAGCATTTCATTGTCCGTACTAGATCTTTATATTTAGTAATAAAGGTTTTGATAAGAATATGAGATTTGTAATGAATGTATATTTTAGTAAAGTTTTAATTGAACTAATTAATTATTTTAATTGAAAGCTTTTCCCGCGCAAGCGGATATATAAATGTATGGTAGCTAATTAATTGTCATCTGATGAAGCGTGGATGAATCACGCGAAAGCGCTCATCTCTGTTTTTATAATAAAACATATTGGATATTCAACTGCAGTTGGATTTTATCAGTGTGTGTAACGTATTTCTACATAGACAATTTGTTTTGCATCTTCAGTTCGTGGCTGGCATCTCACATTTTTTATCATATTTTCAGTGTATTGGTGAGAGAACCACTCAGCAGGGAGGTTGCCTTCTTCATTTGGCTGTCTTTTTACATTTGTTGGCCATCTCTGCACACGATGGAACCTGCAACTAACAAGAATCTGGAGTCGAGGGATACATCTACATTATGGAATGGCTTAATACATCAAGACATCAACCCTTTACCCTGGATTTCACTCATGAACCTGGACATATTCATTCTAATGACACTGGTGAGAATCTTTCTGACTTTTACTCATTGTTAAAAACTCTAGAAGATAATTTATATCAATTGCAAAGGTATGCATGGCAAAGGCTACATTTGGAGGCATGTATACATTTTAAAATAGTCCCCAGAGGCATGCGGGTTTTCTGCATGCCTACATATGGGGACTCACATCCCTTATTGCTCAAACAATGGCAAGATCTGAATATTGAACTAGGCTTTAGTTATAATGAATAAAGAGGACCAGTGGAGTGAATGCTCAACGGAGCAACAAGCTCAAAGATAAATAGTTAAAAACAAACACCGCTGAGCAAAACAATGGAGGATTGCAGTCTCATTTAAATCACAAGTAGCTCCTAAATCCAATAGCCAATGATGTAAATAATCCAAGTGCAGGCGAGGTATGTAAAAAGCAGGTTTATTAATAAAAAGAGGTGAGCGCTTTCGCATGAGCTTCTTCGCATGAGCTTCTTCAGACCTATACAGAGCCATGTCAGACTCCAAACCAGTTACAAGTGGCATCCCACAAGGCTCAGCCCTGGGACCTCTCTTGTTCGCTATATATTTCTCAGAGGTAGAGGCCAACACGGAAGGACTGTGGCTGACCAAGTTCGCAGATGACTGCAAACTGGGCACCATAATTGACTCTCCAGCCGACACAAGCATCCTCCAAAAGGACCTCATAGAAACAGACAACTGGTGCCAGACCCATGGCCTTAAGCTAAACACCAAAAAGTGTATAGTCATCCCCTTTGGCAAAAACAAAGTGCCCACAAATTACCACATAGGTGGTAATCCATTAAGTACAGAAGAAGTAATTAGGGACCTGGGGACCCAAGTTGATAGCAATCTCTCATTTGACAACCACGTGGCCAAAGTGGTTAGAAAAACATTTTATATAGCCCACCTAATCATGAAGGGATTCACATCTAGATCAGGGGACGTCATCGTGCCTCCTTACTCATCCCTCATCAGGCCCATAATTGAGTACAATGCCCCTTTTGGGATGTACCTTACCAGACACCTGCAGCAACTGGAAAGACCCCAAAAGTACCTCACCAAGAGGATCAAAGGGCTCAAACAGATGCCATATGCTGCCCAGTTAAAGAAACTCCAGCTCTACTCAGTGGCATACCGCCTGTTCAGAGGCGATCTGTGCCTGATGTATAAAGCCATTTCCAACCCAGAATTAATGGACATGCTGCACCTCAGAAAATCCAAATCCCATCGAGCTACAGGCTCGAGAGACTTGAACCTCAGCACCGAAATAAATAGGACATGCTGGAGGGACAGATTCATAACCCAGAGGCTCCTTTCACTCTGGAATAAAACCCCAGTCCAGGTTAGGCAGAGTCCCTCATTGACTTTCTTCAAGAGGAATCTTGATGAGTGGATGGGAGATCTTAGGTTTACCCTGGGTATCACTTCTGTGTCACTGTTAGACAGAGGCACAATATACTAACCTCAAAAAAGGGCATAGCAAAATTAATTTAAAATGGGTGGCGAAAGCCAAACACATTCTGGCTAGGCTTATAAATGCCCTAGGGTATGAACATATGAACCTATGAACCTATATATGTGTATATGTATACAGACATATATATATATATATATATATATATATATATATATATATATGTATATATATATATAGATATATATATATAGATATATAGACACATATATATATATATATATATATATATATATATATATATATATATATACACACATACATATATACATATATATATATATATATATATATATATATATATATATATATATATATATATATATATACATATATATATATATATATAGAGAGAGAGAGAGAGACGTATATATATTCTGAGTGAGGCACATGTGTACAGATGTATTGCAACAGGTGCCTGGTGGCAAAGGCATGGAGTGAACACCAGTGTTGAAACTGGAGTACCATATCCCATTTCAAATCACCTACACCAGTAACCACCAGATATGTGATTGGCTGCCCACCACTGCATGTGTCAGGGGTGAACAGGGTCATAAATGTGTACAATAGTCCCCCCAATGATAGTCAGTGGCACACTATTCCTGGAATACCTGCACATGGTATGTGTCAGCAGACGTGGTGTGTCAGCTATGGACATGTAGGTCAGTGTACCCCTCCACACCACACAATGGCTGCCACGGTATGTACCTCACATGACAGCTACAGATATGGAGAAGGACACAGTGACATGTACAACACTGTGACAATGCACTCAAACACATTACCAGTGCACAGTGACTGACAACATCACAGAGTACACACATACTACCCACATAGAGGTTACCACTCCTGGATTTACATACTTAAGTCACACCCATGACAGATGTCCAACAACCATAGTAACACCTCACACCATCCACAACCTAAATGACTGCTGTGTGTCGTCCTTGACACTGCAGTAGAGAGCACATGGTGGAGGTACAGGTTCCTACCCACAGATAAGACATACCCTGCAATAAACCACACAGCGTTAAGAAGCAAGACTCCCCATGAGTACATGTCACACATACCCCTGCTGAATGTTAGTCAGATAGGTAATATGCCATATGAGTCACCCTGTGTAACTGTTTGACAGGAGCAGTTACCATCACTTCACATGTGTCACAATGGTCAGGGTAGCAGAACAGTATGCTGCTCTAGTCCCAGGGGCAATAGCATATTGTAGTGTATTGTATTGCAATGTATTGTATTGTGTTGTATTGTATTGGTATGTAGAGGTGCCTCCTTCGTGGAGTGGAACCACTGATGCTGTACGCCAGTGTTCAGGTACATATCCTGTAGTCAGGCTAGTGTTACATAGTACTTCTATATGTGTGTTTAGCTCCTCTTGGAGTTCATGTAGCATGCAACCGGGGATACCATCAGGTCTCATTGATGCTGTCTTTTCTGCTTTTCTGAGGGCGGCTCTCACCTGGACATCTGTGATGACAGGGAGGTTACATTCAGCTGGGATAAGTATGTCTTAGTTTGGGGGAGGGGGAGGGGGGAAACTTGCACCGAACCTGTCTGCCACAATGTTGCCAATATCTGTGAGTTCAGTGAATTATTTGTTGTTGTGTACTAACTATGAGCATATTGGAGGGTTTCTGACCAGGTTTCTAACATAACTGAAGAAGGTCTTGTGGTTATCTGTAGTGTCCCTGGTGATTACCCTCTCAAAGTTGCCCATGGATGTTTGTATGAGAGAACATAGCTCTTTACTAGTGCTGATCAGACATGCCTTCCCTTTATGGAATTATTCTCTGTCCTGCAGTAGCTTCCATCTTTTGTTATACAATCCGTCTATGGCTGGGGTCTACCAGACAGGATGCTTTCCCTTTGTGGAGAGTGTCTTGGTCTTATATGGGATTGCATGATCCATGCATTCTTAGATATGTCCATAGAAATCATTTGTGAAGGAGTCAGCATTGTGGGTTGTGTCTCCCACTGGCCCAGTGGGCTCAAAGGATACCATCTCAGTGTTACAAAGTGTAAAGTTTGCATTTGAAATGTTATTCACTGTAGTCTTTTGTGCTGGTGGTGCAGGTGGGATATGTATATCCAGGGCAATTAGTTTGTGGTCAGATCACAGTAGTTGATGATTTACCCCATACAGTACCTCAATACAAACCCCCAGAGTGAGGAGGTGCTTTGGACCTGAATCAGTGTGCTGACTGCTGGGGTTTGGTAGTATGTCGTATGGAGTGTGCCAGGTACTGTTGCACAGTTGTTGGCTGAGCACTGATACCTGGCCATTTGCATGTGTATCCACCAATAGACAGACAGATGCTATATATGTGATATATGTTGTATCACAACAGTCGAGTAGCATGTGTAGTATGTGTGCCAAATTCTGCTGACATATTTTGCTGATATCATTTTATTTCCTTTTTCAGGACCATGGCTCACCAGCGCAATCCAGCATACTCTGCAGCTGAGGATGAGGAAATACAGCAGAGCCTGGTGCGGGATTATGCAATACTCTTTTCCCGCACCAGCCAGAATCAGCAGGAGAGGGCTGCACTGTGGCAAGACCTGGTCCGTCGGGTAAATGACATAGGCACGCATAATAGGACATATGAGCAGGTACAACATCACTGCAGTGATTTAATCAGAAATGTCCGTCAGCGTGTGTCGGATATCCACAGGCAACAGGTTGCCACAGGTGGTGGGGTGGCTACACATCCCCACCACCAGACTGGAGGGACTACTCATAAGTGTTGTGGCTCCAGCCCGCCAACAACAGCAACAGCAGCAGACCTGCATTATGATGGAGGCTGGTGCCACAGAGCACCAAGACTACAAGTGTGCAGGTAATATGCCATAGTTATAGTTGACTGTTGTGTACACTGGTAGTTAATGCATGTGTGAGGTGTGTCCTTGGTTTGTAGCTGTCATCATAGTATTTAATGTGCAAGTGTGATATTCTCAATATCAGCAGCTGACCTGTGAAAGGCAACTGTTGTACTACTGACCTGTATCATACTCAGTAACAATGGCACAGTTGTGCCCACTGACATTAATTTCCTCACTTCTGCAGGTCCCTCCGGTGTAACAGCAATGCAGCCTATCCATGCTGGTGAGTGTGTATTAACAATACCTTTAATAGTCTTGATAGTAATAGTAATATTAGGCTCACTTAGTAGTGCTCTGTGTATGCATGCATGTGTGTCTGTGTCTGTGTGTTGATATCTCGCATACTGAGTAGTGTGCAAGTGTGCAACTGTGTGCAAGTGTGCAACTGTGTGCAAGTGTGCAACTGTGTGCATGTGTGCATGTGTGCACCTGTGCATGTGTGCATGTGTGCAAGTGTGCACGTGTGCATGTGTGCATGTGTGCATCACTGGTAACATTGTGTAGACATTGTAAACTGTGTTTCCTGTTTCACTCCCACAGGTTCTGGTGCTGCTCTGGTGTCATGCAGCAGGGAACCTGAATCAGGTGCCATGGGTACTGATACTGATGACATCTGTGTAATGGCACAGGAAGGTGTGCCAGGGTATGTCATTGATCAGCCAATTGACAGTACACAGCTGTCAACCCTATAAATGTGCACAGTCATCCTGCCAATACACCCTTTGTCACCAATGTCCCTAGGTGAGTGACAGGATACAGTGGGCATTGGCCAGAGTAATGTGGTATCTGTGGCACATGCTTCCCCACCCAGCAGCCATGGGAATGGCCCTGAGATGGTACCACACAGACAGATGTGCAGGGGTTCTCGTGGGAGCATCCGTGGGTGTACTGCCCCTGTCAGATGTGTCCACAGAGGTCTTACAACCTCAGCTATGTTTCGGTCTGTCATGCAGGCACAGTCACGTATGGAACGGTACACCAGACAGGGTCTGAGGGAGCTGACAGCATGTCGCACAGCCATGACTGACAGTATGCGTACCATTGCGGCTGCCATCCGTAATTTCACCAATATCATAGACAGACGTTGTGGGGACATATTAGATCAGTTCCACAACTACATATCCATGAGCCAGGGCAATGGTGGACGGTTGAGGCATCGATGTGGGCGTATGCCAGCAACAGCAGCAGCTGGCAGTCGTCATGGATGACAACAGGGCCACGGCCACCCCCATAGTGCCAGCAGCAGTCCCAGCAATGCTAGGTCTGTGCTGTCATCAGACCGCCCCAGGAGACCACGTGCATGTGGCTCTGGGCAGGCCCAACAGGGATCTGTGTCCAGTCAATGAACACCTGCTTCTGATGACAGTACCCAGTCTGGATTGGTACTGGATACGGTCTGTAGCACCCCTGCATGGCACAGGTACCGTGACCGTGGCCAGAGACACTGATCTGTATGACCTGGCAGGTACAGTCTGTGGCTGTCCACAAACACCGGTATATGGCAGCCATGAGGTGGAACTGTGTGCATCCATACACACATGCGAATTGACAACACCCAGGGCTACCGCATACACGCACACACTGCATCAACATTGCCCCACCTTGTACTGCTGTCCCTCACCAACACACATACACATACATGTCAATTGGTGGTATCAGTGGCAGGCTCAGGCATACCAAGTTCACACCCTGTGCATATGATGAAACTGTGCCACCTCCTGTAATCTGTAACATCAGTGCAGGTACAGGTTAACATGTTGCTGATGCACAGGGTGACTCCATAGATGTGTAGTAATAGTATCATGTTGTTAACAGTACTGTGTGCTGATATAATTGTGGGTATATCCCAACATGCCTGATGCAGTAAGGGTATGATTGTCTTGTACTGTTTTCTACACCCGTGGTAAGTACCATAGTGTATCATCTGCACATGTTGGCATACTGGTGGTAAGGATGTCAACAGAAGGCTACATACATAGGTAGCACAGGGGATAAGGTAATGAAAGTATTGATACGCAATGATGGACATGTAAACTGCAAGTGGCATGTTGCCCACACTGGACTCTGCATTGCGGATGTTTGAGTATGTTGATATGTGTGCAGTACTACACGACTGGTACAGGACACACAGGAGCACCCTAGCACTGCAAGCTCACATCTCATACCATGCTAGACAGCCCCAACACTCAAAACTAACTTTCACAGGAGGGAGAGTCCCCATAAATGTCAGGGATACTGTGGTGGTAGGACAGGTAGCATAAATCCTACTAAGTATGGAACCACTGAGTGAAGGCTCAGTGTCTGTTATTTGACATGTGTATTACTGCAGGTATGAGCACCTGGGTTTCCATCCGGTTATTGTACATCCTGACGGTACATGGTCTGTACACTTGTGTGTGCTGAGACTGGACCCTGGTCATCTCACCTGTGTACTTCCATGTACATGTGTATAGTGCCTGCATATTTGCAGTGTTACCTACTGGAAGTGGTACAGCTTGTTTGTTGTACAATGGACTACATGCAGCCCTGCTTACTGTAGCTTTGTTTGCATGCATGTTTGCTTGCAGTTACCCTGGAACACTGATCCCACCTGCAATGCAGATTTACAGAGCTTCTGTGGACTCCTAGTGAAATCTGCATAGCTTACTATATGTATGTCTATGTCTCACTTGACAGAACGTTACTGTTTGTCCTGTTTGCATGTACGTTGCCTGTGACACATTGCATATGACTTACCTGGCATTTGACCACGTGAGCAGTCATATATGCCAGTGCTAAATAATCACAGGCACTACACCCTCACATACTCACCTTCTGTACCTTGTTCCCCATTGGCCCTATGTGCTGTTAATCACCATGGCAATCACAATACTATGGTAGCATGTGCAAAGGTCACTTGTCAGTCACCTCTATGGTACAGTTGTGGAATATGTGAGTCATGTGGCAATGTCACAGCTGCCACATGTACACAGTTAACCCTCTCAAATACGAATGGACGTACAAAACATTTATGAGATGCAACCCCATAGCCAAACTGGGGACTAAGCACTCTGAACCCAGTACTGGCATAACCTGTCAGGTGGCATGAAATACTACAGTGACTACAATACCAGTCTGATGTCGATCTACACAGACAGCAATCCAAACACATGAACACACTGGGCCATTCGTGGAGCCTCAGAATAGCATCCTGCCTGAGCAGCAGACACCTCTGCAGCTGGCACACAGGCATACATTAAGCCGGAACACAGCACGTGCAACACATAGCACACAAATCCTGTGTCCAAACAGTCACAGCCTGTATGGCTAGACAACACACCTGCTACAATTGTGTTAGGTACCTTTATTGCCCGGTACAGTGAGGTCCCGCTCACCAGGCTGGACAAGGTGAAGGTCACAGTGATATGCCCGTGGGGCACTATGGTCCACCACATAACACAAGCATACAGGTCAGTCAGAGGCATGGACACATATGACTCAGTCATTGTCCATGCCACTATGGCTGACCTGTGATGTACCTCCCTGGACTACATGATAGGGAACATAGAAGGGCTCTCTGAGCATGTGGCACAGGCTGGTCTGACCCTGACCTTGGTTGGCATCATACCCTCACCAAGAATGCTGAAGTATTACTGAATGCTGATGAATTACTGTAGCTAAAACACCCTAGCTGAAAGTTTCCTGTCATGTAGTCACTGCATTGCTATGGAACAACTTGTTACCACTCCCACAACAGGTGAAAACATGCAGCACCTGTTCATCAACAACATGTAGACTATATTCCCCAGACCAGATGTGTATCCCTCGCTGCTAGGATGATACCATATACAACTCACACTGTATAGGTTCATAGATTCATAGGTTCATAGATTAGTATGTGTATATACACATACCACATGCAGCACCCGCACAGAACACCACAGTCATAATGTTATCCAGTGCAAATACCATGTATTACAATGTGGCAGGTGTCAGACATGGGAACTATTGAAGGTCACAGGTACATATGTGTATTTGGCACACACATACATCATCTGTGTCTATTGCCATTACTGGTTTAATCGATGTCATGCATTATTGTGAACAACAACCCACACACATGGGCATTCTGTGTGACAAAAACACACGTGGCATGTGTAGAATTCAAAGCCATAACTAACTGTGCTATGACAGTAGTGAGAGATGCAGTAGCAGTGCGTGCTATTTGCATTACTGGGAGATTTGTCCTCTTCTGCTGTACTTGTAGGGTGCTGACATCATCTCTGTGTAGAGATTGGAATATGCAGCAGCTGGTGTGTTGTACTGGTGGCCAAAAGGGTCAGTTCTCTCACACATGTAATTGCACACACCCTACTTCCACCCCCCACAACAAACCACACACATGGGCATTATGTGTGACAAAAAAACAAGTGGCATGTGTGGAATTCAAAGCCATAACTAACTGTTCTATGACAGTAGTGAGAGACGCAGTAGCAAAGCGTGCTATTTGCATTACTGGGAGATTTGCACTCTTCTGCTGTACTTGTAGGGTGCTGACATCATCTCTGTGTAGAGATTGGAATATGCAGCAGCTGGTGTGTTGGTACTGGTTGCCAAAAGGGTCAGTTCTCTCACACATGTAATTGCACACACCCTACTTCCATCCCCCACAACAACCCACACACATGGGCATTCTGGGTGACAAAAACACATGTGGCATGTGTGGAATTCAAAGCCATAACTAACTGTGCTATGACAGTAGTGAAAGAAGCAGTAGCAGAGCATGCTATTTGCATTACTGGGAGATTTGCCCTCTTCTCCTGTACTTGTATGGTGCTGACATCATCTCTGTGTAGAGATTGGAATATGCAGCAGCTGGTGTGTTGTACTGGTTGCCAAAAGGGTCAGTTCTCTCACACATGTAATTGCACACACCCTATTACCACCCCCCACAACAACCCACACACATGGGCATTCTGTGTGACAAAAACACACGTGGCATGTGTGGAATTTAAAGCCATAACTAACTGTGCTATGACAGTAGTGAGAGACACAGTAGCAGAGCATGCTATTTGCATTATTGGGAGATTTGCCCTCTTCTGCTGTACTTGTAGGGTGTTGACATCATCTCTGTGTAGAGATTGGAATATGCAGCAGCTGGTGTGTTGTACTGGTTGCCAAAAGGGTCAGTTCTCTCACACATGTTATTTATTTATTTATTTATTTATTTATTGCAGTTGGTTTACCAGGATAGTCCATTGGGCCAAATGAACCCGTTTTCAATGGAGTCCTGGGGAGAAAAGCTCCAAAATACATTCAAAGTTACATAATAGGTACAACAGATAGTAAAAAAGAAGACAATATCAAATAGTACAGCAGGTATACAGTTAAATACTTTGTGCAGAAAACATATTAACTATTTAGCACAGCAAAAATTTCCATTTATACAGAAAAGTTAGGAAAACATAGTTACTAAAAGGAAGAGGAGATACAAAGACATAATATAGTGGGGGAGGAAGAAACATACGGACTTGTTTAATAAATTCTATTGAATTTTCAGGGTATATTAAAGGTGTGATCAGAGTAGGGAGGGTGTGAGACGGAGTAGGGTAGGTTATGTAGGGTGGGAGCAGCATTCCCACTGTGAAGCTAGATGTGTATAAAGAGATTTTTGAAAGCAGAGTGATTAGAGGTGGTGCGGATGAGTGGAGGAAGGAGTTCCAGAGGCGAGCTAGGTTGAAGGATAGAAGGTTTTGCCTGGTGGACGTATAGGTTTATGGACTTTGAGTAGGTTTTGATTGTTTGATCTTAATACTCTATTGGGTAGGTGCATTTTAAAGGCAGTAGAGAGGGAAGGACAGAGGGAGGGGTTGAGAATAAGCTTATGGGCTAGAGTTAGTTGAGTGTAAGTTAATTGATTGGGAAGTTCTAGCCATTTTAGTTTCTGGAGGGAAAGACAGTGGTGGGTGGAAGACTTGTAGCTGGTGGCGAATTTTGCAATTTTGTTGTAGCAAGAGGAAAGTTGTTTTTTGAGAGAGGACTGAAGATTAGTTAGGAGTGGGGCGCCATAGAGAAGGGAGGGGATAAGGAAGGAAGTTGCGAGAGTTATTTTAGTAGCAGAGGTAAGGTAGGCATTTTGTCTATAAAGCATGCCAAGTTTTTGATGGGTTTTTTTGATATTTATGATTGCGCACACCCTACTTCCACCCCCCACAACAACCCACACACATGTGCATTCTGTGTGACAAAAACACACGTGGCATGTGTGGAATTCAAAGCCATAACTAACTGTGCTATGACAGTAGTGAGAGACGCAGTAGCAGAGCGTGCTATTTGCATTACTGGGAGATTTGCCCTCTTCTGCTGTACTTGTAGGGTGCTGACATCATCTTTGTGTAGAGATTGGAATATGCAGCAGCTGGTGTGTTGTACTGGTTGCCAAAAGGGTCAGTTCTCTCACACATGTAATTGCACACACCCTACTTCCACCCCTCACAACAACCCACACACATGTGCATTCTGTGTGGCAAAAACACACGTGGCATGTGTGGAATTCAAAGCCATAACTAACTGCGCTTTGACAGTAGTGAGAGACGCAGTAGCAGAGCATGCTATTTGCATTACTGGGAGATTTGCCCTCTTCTGCTGTACTTGTAGGGTGCTGACATCATCTCTGTGTAGAGATTGGAATATGCAGCAGCTGGTGTGTTGTACTGGTTGCCAAAAGGGTCAGTTCTCTCACACATGTTATTTATTTATTTATTTATTTATTTATTGCAGTTGGTTTACCAGGATAGTCCATTGGGCCAAATGAACCCGTTTTCAATGGAGTCCTGGGGAGAAAAGCTCCAAAATACATTCAAAGTTACATAATAGGTACAACAGATAGTAAAAAAGAAGACAATATCAAATAGTACAGCAGGTATACAGTTAAATACTTTGTGCAGAAAACATATTAACTATTTAGCACAGCAAAAATTTCCATTTATACAGAAAAGTTAGGAAAACATAGTTACTAAAAGGAAGAGGAGATACAAAGACATAATATAGTGGGGGAGGAAGAAACATACGGACTTGTTTAATAAATTCTATTGAATTTTCAGGGTATATTAAAGATGTGAGCAGAGCAGGGAGGGGTGTGAGAAGGAGTAGAGTAGGTTATGTAGGGTGGGAGCCGGAGCATTCCCACTGTGAAGCTAGATGTGTATAAAGAGATTTTTTGAAAGCAGAGTGATTAGAGGTGGTGCGGATGAGTGGAGGAAGGGAGTTCCAGAGGCGAGCTAGGTTGAAGGATAGAAGGTTTTGCCTGGGGGATGTATAGGTTTATGGACTTTGAGTAGGTTTTGATTGTTTGATCTTAATACTCTATTGGGTAGGTGCATTTTAAAGGCAGTAGAGAGGGAAGGACAGAGGGAGGGGTTGAGAATAAGCTTATGGGCTAGAGTTAGTTGAGTGTAAGTTAATTGATTGGGAAGTTCTAGCCATTTTAGTTTCTGGAGGGAAAGACAGTGGTGGGTGGAAGACTTGTAGCTGGTGGCGAATTTTGCAATTTTGTTGTAGCAAGAGGAAAGTTGTTTTTTGAGAGAGGACTGAAGATTAGTTAGGAGTGGGGCGCCATAGAGAAGGGAGGGGATAAGGAAGGAAGTTGCGAGAGTTATTTTAGTAGCAGAGGTAAGGTAGGCATTTTGTCTATAAAGCATGCCAAGTTTTTGATGGGTTTTTTTGATATTTATGATTGCGCACACCCTACTTCCACCCCCCACAACAACCCACACACATGGGCATTCTGTGTGACAAAACACACGTGGCATGTGTGGAATTCAAAGCCATAACTAACTGTGCTATGACAGTAGTGAGAGACGCAGTAGCAGAGCGTGCTATTTGCATTACTGGGAGATTTGCCCTCTTCTGCTGTACTTGTAGGGTGCTGACATCATCTTTGTGTAGAGATTGGAATATGCAGCAGCTGGTGTGTTGTACTGGTTGCCAAAAGGGTCAGTTCTCTCACACATGTAATTGCACACACCCTACTTCCACCCCTCACAACAACCCACACACATGTGCATTCTGTGTGACAAAAACACACGTGGCATGTGTGGAATTCAAAGCCATAACTAACTGCGCTTTGACAGTAGTGAGAGACGCAGTAGCAGAGCATGCTATTTGCATTACTGGGAGATTTGCCCTCTTCTGCTGTACTTGTAGGGTGCTGACATCATCTCTGTGTAGAGATTGGAATATGCAGCAGCTGGCGTGTTGTACTGGTTGCCAAAAGGGTCAGTTTTTCATACATGTAATTACACACACCCTATTTCCACCCCCCCCCCCACACACACTTGCAGGATTCAAAACCCTATCTAACTATGTTATGAAACTCAAGACGGACGCATTAGCAGAGGGCACTATTCACATTACTGGGAGGCTTCTCTTCTTCTGCTGTACTTATAGGGTGCTGACATCATCAGTGTTTAGAAAGGGGAATGTGCATCCTGTAGTGTGTTCTGCTAGTTGCCAAAAGGGACATTTTTCTCACACAGAATTGCACACACACTAACCCCCCTCACCCAAACTTGCCATTTGCAGGATTCAAACCCCTATCTAACTATAGCATGACATTGAAGACGGACGCATTAGTGGAGCATGCTATTCACATTACTGGAAGGTTTCCTTTCTCCTGCTGTACTTGTTTGGTGCTGACATCATCAGTGTTTAGAAAGGGGAATGTGCATCCTGTAGTGTGTTCTCCTAGATGCCAAAAGGGACATTTTCTTCACACAGAATTGCAGACATACTAACCCCCCTCACCAAAACACACACACTGAGCATTTGCAAGATTCAAACCCCTACCTTACTATGTTATGACACTCAAGATGGAGACATTAGTGGAGCACACTATTCACATTATTGGGAGGTTTCCCTTCTCCTGCTGTACTTATAGGGTGCTGACATCATCAGTGTTTGGAAAGGGGAATGTGCATCCTGTAGTGTGTTTTCCTAGTTGCCAAAAGGGACATTTTCTTCACACAGAATTACACACACACCAACCCCACTCACCCAAACACACACACTGAGCATTTGCAGGATTTATTCCCCTGCCTAGCTATGTTATGAGACTCAAGACGGACGCATTAACGGAGCGTGCGATTCACATTACTGGGAAGCTTCTCTTCTCCTGCTGTACTTATAGGGTGCTGACATCATCAGTGTTTAGAAAGGGAAATGTGCATCCTGCAGTGTGTTTTCCTAGTTGCCAAAGGGGACATTTCTCTCACACAGAATTGCACACACACCAACCCTGCTCACCCACACTGAGCATTTGCAGGATTCAAACCCCCTACCTAACTATATTATGACACTTGAGGGAGACACATTAGCAGAGCGCATTATTCAAATTACTGGGCATTTGTTCTGCACCTGCAGTATTTATAGGGTGCTGACATCATTATTTATACAGAGGTATGTACATCTATTACTACCTGTCAGGTGGGGGATAGCATATATATGCATTTGCAGCCACCTACTTCAGGGTCAGATATGCGCATCAGCACTGGCAGGTTATGTTTTATACCGTGCTTTGTGACCACAGGACCTGTAACACACAACACAACCAGTACAGACCACCCCTCCCACATCCGGGACACTCACTTTGCTTCCCTGGGAACAGTGCCAAGATATGAAGGTGTTCACATATACCATTCCAGTTGTTAACGTCAGGTACAGGTATATTGTGTGTGGGAACTACTCAGGCCTCTACAACATTACCCTACAGCCACTACAATTTGTGAGTCCATGTGCTATGGTAGGACCACTCACCACAGCCACAAGGGGGAATACATATTGCACCTGACCGTGTGCAACATGGGTACTCACTGTTCCACACCAGAGGTAGACCACCATTGTTGATATCTGACCATACCCACCTTTCCCTGGACATCCATATCCCATCCCCACCCCCAGGCAAGGTTGTCACTGCAAACAAAGTGTATTTATCAAAAGCAGACTTTACACTTGTGAAGAATGGGGTGGAAAACTTCAATGAACCCATGCTGGGGGAGTATGCAGTCCACTCTACATAAACCTTGACAATTGCATTCTATGAGCATGTGGAAGGTTTGCATTGATCATGCTATCCCAAATATACCCATGACTCCTCCACAGCAGGACACCCTGTCAGGTGTACACCAGCCATATATGAGCTGTCCAACAGACGGAGTGAGCTAATACATTGCAGAGCAGTAGCCCACAGAGGGAGGACATCTCTGAACAGTACTGGCATGACACTTCAATCCCTCATAATCATCACAACAACGTGTTGACAGTGAAATTGTCCATACACTGCAGATAAGACTCCCCTCAGTCTGTTATTGATGCCCACTTACTGTTAGACGTCCTCACCAACCCTCTTCCAGCACACACCAACAACATGTATGTGGCATAGCAAATTCAACCCCTGGGATCTCCACTGTGTCCCTGCTTGATGGAGGCACAGCACACTAGCCTCAAACAGTGCCTTATGTGACCTACTTTACAGTAGCACAGTAGCCTACTGTACTGGGGATGCAGACGCCAAGCACACTCTGGCTAAGCTTTCATTCCCTAGGGAAAACAGCCTAGTATTGACCTCTACACCCATATGTTTAATTGTCAGATGCACAATATTTGTTGCTGATAGACTGTTTGCAGGTCTTTATTGCCATAGCATTCCCTCTTTCTATGAAAAACTTGTGTATCTGTGGAAGATGTTTGAATATGAGAGGGATCTACTATATCACTTATGTCTCTGTAGTCATTTAACTGTGTGCACTGGGCAGATTGCTGTAATGTGGTTGGTTCCTGGAATAACAGGTACAAATACCAGATATGTGTGGCCAACTGCTAAACTGAGATATGGCCTAAGTGTGTGAGCATGCCCAGTTCAGCCTTTCCATGGCATGTTGTCTGACATATGTCTCATTTATCAAAGTGTGCGAGCATGCCCAGTGTGAGCTTTCCATATGTTGAACTCTGCAGTCCACCACATTTGTGGATGAGTGTGAACTTCAACAATATCTCACGTTTATGGTTGTGTGTTGGGTGTCATGTTGTGTACTTACTGGCCAACTGCTTCGTGTCTGAACACAACATGGATTATACTGTGCCTGCAGGGTTTGCATGGGATACTTTGCATACAGTTGTCAACATCCTTTCATACTGACCTAACACTATAGTACCATATAGTGTACTGGTTCAGTACTTTCACTGTGGTGGACAGTATCCTGGGCTTTAGTCCTATCACTGCTTTAAACTTTCATAGTGAGCACAACAGACTGTTTAGGGGCCAGTTGTGCACATATGACCATGTTGCATTATGTTCAGATATGGACTACTTAAACCAGGCTTGTCCAACATTGGTAGTGTATTCCACAACATAGGTGGACATTGGCAAACACTAGCGATGTGCCCTAGGCCATTTCTAATGCTAGTCAGAGAGTGTGTTTGTCCTTCGACACACATTGTAACATATGTCATGGTTAGTATACTGTGCCTCCGTCTACCTGTGACATAACAGTGATACCCAGGGTAAACCTACCATCTCCCATCCACTCATCAAGATTCCTCTTGAGGAGAGTCGATGGGTGACTCTGTGGCTAACCTGTACTGGGAGTTTACTCAAGAGTGGGCGTGGCTTCTATATTATGGATCATTCAGTACAGCTTGTCCTATGTATGTCAGTGCTGGGGTTCAGGTCTCTCATGTGCATAGCTCACTGCCATTCAGATTGTACAAGGTGCAGCATGTTCATTGATTCCAGCTTGGACATGGCTTTATACATCAGGCACAGCTTGCATCTGGGCGGGCAGTATGGCAGTGTGTGGAGCTGCAGTTTGTTTAATCAGGCAACACATGGCATCTGTTCAAGCTCTTTGATACTCCTGGTGAGGTACTTTTGGGGTCTTTCCAGTTGATGGAGGTGTCTGCTGAGATACATCCCACAGGGGCCATTGTAGTCAATTGTGACGCTGATGAAGGATGACTGCAGAGCCACAATGACCTCCCCTGATCTAGATCTGACTACTTTCATGATTAGGTGGGTATATGGTATGTTTCTGTAACCACTACAGCCACATGCTTGTCCAATGCAAGATATCTATCAACTTGTGTCCCCGGGTCTCTTATTACATCTTAAGTACTTAATGGGTTAACACCTATGTGGTAATTGGTGGGCACTTACTGTATATCCACAGGGGTTGACTATACACTTTTCTGCAATTAGCTTGCTGACATGGCTATGGCACTAGTTGTCTGTTTCTATGTGGCCCTTTTGTGGGATGCTTGTGTCAGCTGGAGGGTCAGATATGGTGGCCAGTTTGTAGTCCTCTGCAAACTTGTTCAGACACAGTCCTTCCATGTTGGCCTGTACCTATGGGACATATATACCAAACAAGGGAGGTCCCAGGACCGAGCCTTGTGGGATGCCAGTTGTATCTGGTTTGTAGTCTGACATGGCTGCAGCATTTCTGACCATGTCAGTTCTGTCCTTGGTCTGGTTTGCAACCCCTCTACTGACATAGGGGTTTATATTTAAGCTGGTGAGCTTATCTATAATGAACACATGGGGTATTGTATGGAAGCCTTTTGCAAGGTCCAGCAAGGCTGTGTGGACCACATTCCCCTCATCAATGACCTTAATGACTGTTTCAAATGAGTCAAACATGTTTAAGGGGCAGGATCTGCACTTAGGAAAGCCACACTGGGTAGGGTCTAGTGTCAGTAGGTCCCCAATATCTTTATGTCTGAGGTACATGCTGGTCCTTTCCATAGCTTTGCAGACCAAGCTTGTCAGCATTTTGCGGTGGTAGCTTGCAGTATCCATTCAGGCAACACCTTTGTGGAGAAGGACCACTGTTGTTGTACACTGCTCTTTGGGTACATATCCTGTGGTAAGGCTGACATTGAGCAGTAGTGTGATTTGGCATTCCATTCTTCTTGGAGTCCATGTTGGACTCAGCCCAGGACACCATCTCATACCATTGATGCTGTGTGTTTTGCTTTGTAGATGCTGGCTGTTACCTCAGCATCTGCAATGTCATGGGGCCAGCACTCTGCTGGGATAGATATTTTGTATTTTGGGGGCGGGGTTGCACTGCACCTGTCAGGTTGGATGTTGGCAATATGTGTGTTTGTTTGGTATGTTGTTTGTAATATTTGAGTGATTCAGAGCATATCTGTGAATTCCCAACAATGTTCCTACCATCAGTTAAGAAAGCCTTGTGATTATCCTTAGTGTCCTGTACAATTTGTATCTTCATAGGTTCATAGGTTCATACTAGGCTGTCTGCCCTAGGACATTTCTAAGCCTAGCCAGAGTGTGTGTGGCTTTCGCTACCCCTTGCTATGTGAATATTATGGCCATTTATGATTTACTTTACTGTGCCTCTTTCTGGACATGACACAGTGAAGACCCCCAGTGTACATCTACGATCATCCATCCACTTGGCAAGATTCCTGTTGAAGAGAGTCAGTGAGGGGCTCTGCCTAACATTGAGTGGGATTCCGTTCCAGGGTGTAGGGAGCCTCTGGATTATGTATCTGTCCCTCCAGCACATCCTATTTCATTATGTGTTGAGGTTGACATCTCTCACTCTCACAGCTCCGATGGGTTTGGGTTTTCTGGGGTGGAGCATGTCTATTACTCCTGTGTTGGACATGGCCTTGTACAACAGGCATGCAACGCCTCTGTGTAGGCAGTATGTGGCTGCATACAGCTGGGGTGTCTACAGCCAGGCAGCATATGACAAATATCTAAGACCCTTTATCCTCTTGGTGAGGTACCTTTGAGGTCTTTCTAACTGCTGCAGGTGTCAGGTAAGGTACATCCCAAATGAGGCAATGTACTAGATTATGGGTCTGATAAGAGAACAGTATAGGGGCACAATGACCTCTGTTGACGTAGATGTGAATCCTTTCATGATACGGTGTCCAATATAGACAGTCTTCCTAGCCACGTCGGCAATGTGAGTGTCACATGACAGGTTACTGTCCACTTGTGTCCCTAGGGCCCTGATTACTCCTTCCATACATAATGGATTACTACCTCTGTGGTAATTTGTGAGTACCTTGTTTGGTATTTGGTGAGACATTCATACTGTCCAGTGTCTTCAGGATGGCTGAGTGGGGTTCCAGTGTGTAAGAGTGTGGTCTGTAGCATGCTACAGACTGTACAGCAGTTTTGCCTACGGTTAGTTGCACATGGGTGGTCTCCGATGCTTTGTGCATTGTCAGTTACCTGGACGTGTGGGTGTCTGTGCTGAATATGGATACTCCCCCTCCTTTTATGTTTTGGTCCAGGTTTTGGGGCCATAACACATGATATGAGGTATAACCTGGTAGTGCTGGTGTGCTGTCAGGAGCATTGCTGCAGGTTTCTGTCACTGCACAGATATCGATGTTCTCCATACTGGGGAGGGCCTCGGGAGCATGCATGTTGAGGTTTACACGTCTGGCATTGGGCAGCATTACCCTTATGTTTCTTTCCACTTATGTTTTCTAGGGTGGTGGGTTAGTCTTTTCAGCCTTGCCTATGAAAGGCTCTATGGAGGTGGCAAGAGCCTTATCCAATATCCAGATACCCAGGGGTAACAGGTGCAAGCCATCCCTGGCACAGCAGCGTGGCTTGTCAAGCATGACATCCCAAGCAGACAGACATTGGATCCCCTTGGAATGACACCAGTAATTGTGCCACTTGTTAAAGCTGATCATTCTGTGTTTGTACTGTGGCATAATTCTTGGTGAGGGTAGGATGCTGCTCACAGTCAATGTCATACCGGCCTGGAATACATAATCGGAGAGCTCATCTATGTCTCTTTTCATGTAGTCCGGGGAGATACATCTCAGGTCATTCACGCCAGCATGGACAATGACTGCATCATATTTCTACTTGCTTTCAGGTGACCTGCATACTTGTGTTATGTGACGTATTGTAGCAGCCTACAGGCAGCTTACTGTACCCTTTCCCTTGTTCAGTCTGGTGAGTGGGACAGCAGTGTGTCTGACTATGGAGTCACCTATTACAACTGTATCAGGCATGTTGTTTCTCCTTCTGGCCTGTGACTGTTTGGCACACCAGCTTTGTGTACTATGTGTTTCATGTGCTATGTTTGGAGGTAGTGGTTGCTTGGGTGTCTGCTTTGCAGGCCTCTGTTGATGTGGTGTGTTTGTAATTAGGGCCACTGGGAATGTTTTTCTGTGTTTATGTCTTTGGTTTGCAGTTGTGATAGGTCTATGTGAGACTGGGTTTGTGGTGTGTGTGGTTACCTTCTCCTCCTGACTAGTTTTGACAGTACTGAGTTGAGAGAGCTCAGCCTCCGGTTTGGATAAATGGTTACATCTCTCACATATATTTGTATTTCTTGGGGGGAGGTGAGGGTTGTCTGTGTACATGGGGTAGGTGTAACATTGCCTCAAGATTCACAGATTCAACTTGTTGGAGCTGACCTTAGTGGATTGTATGAGTGGACATATTTTATTGCCATACTACTGATTAGTGATTACTTCCCTTTTTATGTTGGCTCTATCATGTAGTAGCTTCCTCATTCTCTTGCATGGTTTGGTAATGGCTGGAGTCCACCATGCCAGATACCTGCGTGTATGGCATTGTGTCTTGGTTTTATTTGGGATTGCATAATCCATGCATTCCTGGCAGTGTTCATGGAATGCCTGTATAACAGGTTCTGAGGTGTGGCCCATATTTTGCACCTGCACAGGGCCTTTAATGGATTCCACATCAGTTTGGAGGAGTGCAACTTTTGCTTTACACATGTTTTTCACTGTGGTTTTCTGGCCAGGGTCTGTGGTCAGGATGTGTATATCCGGTGTGATTACTCTATGGTCTGGTCTTACCAGTGAGGGATACACTTCTCATCTTGCCATCCAGTACCCATGTTGCTGATTATCACATCCAGTATGCTTACCCCTCTTGTGGGAGTGGTACTTTGTTCCTGGGCATTTTGGTTTATGGATTCTAGGCACTTTTGTCCTACAGTGTTGGAGCTAGAATAATGCTCCCAGTCTATGTTTGGGTATTTTCAGTCACCCAATATAATGTGGTTTGGAGGGCTTGATATATTCATGTATTCCAACATAGGCCAAGTGCAGTTCCTGGTGTTAGGATGGTAGTCTGTAGCAGGCTATAAGCTGGGAGGCAGTTTTAGCCACTGTTACTTGACCATGGCTAGTCCATGCTGCTTCTTGTTGTGGTACCAACATGGGGGTGTGGGTATCCTTGACAATTATTGCTAGTCACCCTCCTTTTGTAGCTTGTTCCATGTTTTGAGTCTGTACAGCACAGTATGAGGTGTAACCTGGTAGTGTTAGGGTGCTGTTGTGAGCCATGACCCAGTTTTCTGTTACAGGACAGATATCAACATTCTCCATACTGGGGGAGTTTAGACTGCATGCATCTTGCTGTTTAGACTTCTGGCATTGGGTAGCATTACATCTAGGTTGTTATCCCTTGTGATACCTATGGAGGTGGGTTTGTGTTTTGAGCCTTACCTATTCAAGGCATGTTGCGGGTAACAACAGCCTTTGCCAGTATTCATATGGCCAGGACTGATAGGTGCACACCACCCCAAGCAGGTGGAGCATCATGTCATGCTCAGCATGTCATCCCAGGCTGGCACACATTGGATCCCCTTTGACTAACAGCAATACTTCAGCCAATTATTTCAATTGATCATCTCATCGTCAAATTGTGGCATCATGCTTGGTGATGGTAGGATGTTAGTCAGGGTCATCAAGTTTGCATATACTGCATGGTGTTACATTGCTTAACACATGGCATTCATACCTCAGGTGGTGCTGCAGGGCTGCCTTTGTCGGATGCACATACTACACTCCCTGTACATGTTTGAGAGCAGGTTATGTCATTTTAGGCATCCCTGTTATTATATGAGTGAGTCAGAGAGGGGTATCATTCTCAGGGTTCCTACTGAGCCAGTGTATGCTCTATGCGTTGCCTCTTTGCCAAGGCCAGGGCATACTGGGCACGCCTCCTTCTGCCTACTGGGGCAGGCTCAGGTTGTTCCTCGTCCGAGTCACGCTCTGCCTGTGATGGCCTTGGCAATGTTGGGGGGCTGTTTGGCCCGGCCCTATGCTGGTCCTGCTGCAGCTGTTTTCGCAAGATCATATTATGTAGCATAGCACATACCATGACAATTTGGGTACATGTAGTTAATGAGTACTGCAAGGCTCTACCAGATGTGTCCAGACACCGGAACCATGACTTGAGCAGCCCAAACACACGCTCTGTTACATTACGTGTTTGTGCATGTGCCTCATTATGGCGTTCCTGTTCAGTTGTGCGTGCATTTCTGATGGGTGTCATCAGCCACGGCTCCAGTGCATAACCTGCATCCCCCACTAGGTGTCCATGAGGGATGTCCCCATTGGCAAATGTCTGGTACAGCTACGTGAAATGCCAGATATGGGAATCATGGTAGCTCCCAGGGCAGCCAGCACACACATTCATTATTATGCCCTTGGCATCACACATGACCTGGCAGTTGATGGAGGAGAAGCCCTTGTGGTTTATGTAGGCCCTACCCCGCTCTCCAGCTGGTGCTTTGATGCGTATGTGCATGCAGTCTATTGCACCCACCACCTCAGGGTATTCCGCTATTTGCTGGAAGAGACGCATATTGCTGGCCAATACCTCATGGGCATTGGGGAAATATACATGATCACCGACATGTGCTGACATGGCATCCAGGAACTGGTGCAGTACCCTGGAGGCTGATGCCTGTGATATCCCCATCATATCACCAGTTGGTATCTGGTAGGTACCTGTTGCTAGTATTCTTAGGCCAACACATACCTTGGTTTCCACTGGGATGGGTTCCCCTCTGTTGGTTCTGTGTGTGAGGCATGGCCTGCACAGCTCAACTATTTGCTGCAGGAGGTCTCTGTCCACTCTATAGTGCTCCACTATCTCCAGCTCATGTAACCCGTGGTAGGTGACCCTGGGCCTGTACACTCTTCTCCGTCTCCTCACTGTGGGTTGTCTGGCACCATTTGCATTGTCACCACCCTCAGCAAGTAGCCTATGTCTCCTTATGACAGCTATGGCAGCCCCTAACATTTCTGCTCTGAGTTAAGCTTTTTCAGTTTTCACTTCTAATAGCTTACTCCTGTCTTGCAGTGTCTCTTGAGAGAAACATCCTGCACTGCTGTTTGCAGAGTTTTAAGTGCTTGGCTGGGCTACTATTCTGCCTGTGTAATTGCCTGCTTCTAATTGTTTTCACCTGCTAGCTCCAGCAGTATTCCCTGCTAGCTTCCTACTAATTCTGTTGCTTCCTTTTTCCTTTCTGTTTCCTCAGGGGGGAGCAACGCGCATACCAGCAGAAACACGCTCACAGTGGCTTACACGTGTGCACACAGGCTTACAGAGTTTAGAATCTTCTTATTTGGGTTAAAACACGCGCACACCAGCGCAAACAGTCTTACAAGTCTGCCAACAGGCTCCCACATGCTCAGTCTGCCTTACACGTGCGCATGCACGCCCAGCAAGAAACTTTGGTGTAAGCAACAGTGTACACCTTCCATTTCTTGACTTTCCCATGGTTATCTTGTGGCACTCCTCTTTCCATGATATGTGTCTGACATCTGTCATGTAACACTGACCTCCAATGAACTGCATTTCTTTCTGTCATTCCCCCCTGTGATGTCGCCTATCTCCTAGTCTGTTCCTCCCTCTTATGTAACTCTTACACTACTCAAAATGTGCTCATTTGCTATGTGACAGTGGAATTCAGTATCCTAACACTCATTTACATCAGATTGCCTACTAATGCTTAGTTACATGTCTTAGACTCAGCTTCCCCCCTTAGCAACCACTAAACGGTGGCCATGTTGTTTTTGGTCTGCTGGTCCCTGCATTATAAATCCATGTATTGCATAAAACCCACATTTGTGGGTTTATAACCTTCATTTTTATATTTTATATAGCGCAACCTGTTTGCGCAGGGCTGCGCTGCGTTTAAACATCGGCGATCGCAGAAAAAAAAAATATTTCTTATATTTGCATCGGGGTACCTTACCAATGGCCACATATTTGGCCATTGGCATGCTGCCTGACACATATGCACCCTTTATTTGGAGCTGACATGGCTCCATTGTGTTATTTGCAGAAACGTACTCAGTTGTCAACTGATTACATTTCTGCAGCTAAAACGGCTCTTACACGGGCTGGTTGTGGCTTCGTGGATCGCTAATCTACCTCATTTGCATGCCTTTCGGCTGCAAGTGAGGTGATTAGCATATCCACGCCCACTCCGTGTAAGAGACGTTTTAGCTGGTCTCTTACACGGAATTTCGGGCTGTTCCTGGATCGTGAGGGCTGCATGGAGTCTTACACTACTCTTAGACTCCGTGCAAGCCTTCGTGAATCCTGCCCAAAGTGTTGAGTAAGATTTAACGAAGTAAAGAGATTTTGTAATAAAGTGATTTGTATTTTAATATGCTCCATTAAAGCCAATGATTTCAACATATCTTTCCTTAGAAAGGGTAATGCTTTAAGATTAATTTTCAAACTCTCAACCTGTTTATGGTTCAATTTTAACCAATTTGGGGACCAATTCTTGCTATTTGTATCATAGTTAGCGATTCGTAAAATTCTATTGGCATTAATAATTAAATAATATTTTTCAAAATTTGATAGTTCTAAGCCCCCTCTGTCTTTAGGGGTCATCAATTTATCGTATGAGATTCTAGTTATCCTGGGTTCCCAAATAAATTTAACAGCTTCAGTGTGGATTTGTTTGAAAAACTTCTTTCTGGATTAGTACCTGAGCAGCTCTAAAGATATATTGTAATCTGGGTAATACGTTAATTTTAATAATTGCAACCTTAGCTAATGATGGTAATTTTAGTTTATTCCATCTCCTTAGGTCCGACAAGATGTTGTCCCCGATTAATTTGACATTATTCCTATAAAAGTTTTTATTGTCTGTAGAAAAAGTAATACCTAAACATTTAATCTTTTCTTCTGCTTTGATTTGCCCTACCAATGGTAAAAGTGAAAAGGGTTTTGGAGTTTTTAATGGAAATATCTTGTTTTTTTAAGGTTTATTTTATAGTTAGATATTTATGTAAAGTTATCAATAGCTGTTAATAATTTTTTGGTATCAGTAACTGGAGTTGTACAATATACATTAAGATCATCTGCAAAAGCTGCCATAGAAATCTTAGTGCCATAGAGTATTGGGGCATTATGATATACATTTTGTTTAATATGTAAAAATAATGGTTCTAAGTATAAGTTAAATAATAGAGGGGATAGTGGACAACCTTGACGGGTTCCATTTTTAAGTTGTATTCTTTTAGAAAAATTTTTGTTGATATATAAGGTAGTGTATGGATTACTATATAATAATTGTAGTGTTTTGATAAATTCTTGCGGTATATTAAAAAATGGTAAAATATGAAATAGGAATTTTATGTTCACTCTATCAAAAGCTTTTTGTGCGTCAATAATGAGAGCATACAAATTTCAATTCTTCTGATTTGCATAAGAGATTAACGTATGTAGAGTTAAATTGTTGTCACAAGTTTGTCTCGATGTTAAAAAATCCGTTTGTTCATCTGAAATTATAAACTTCATTATTTTCTTCAGTCTATTAGCTAAAATGGTAGTCATAATCTTTGTATCAATATTTAAGAGTGAAATAGGCCTATAGTTATCCGGGTTTTGGTGATCCGAACTTTCTTTATGTATTAAAATAGTTTTAGATGCATTAAAATGAGGGTCGTTGATTTTATTGTTAATAATATAGTTATAAACATATGCAAGTATTTTCACAATTGTTTCACTGAATGTTTTGTAAAACTCAGAAGTAAGACCAATTGGGCCCGGTGCCTTGTGTGATTTTAACTTGTTTATTGTTGTTGATATTTCTTCGGTAGTAAGTGGTTTATTAAAAATCTCTGTGTACATTATCTTCTAATATCGGAAAACTAATTTGTTAAATGAAATCATTAGTAGTCTCATTAATACGTGACTCCTCTAGCTCACCATAAGTTTTTGAATAAATCAATTCAAAGAAATTAATAATATCTTCCGATTTGGTATAGATTTTCCCATTATAGAGTATTTCCGAAATCTGAGAGGGTGATTTAGATTGGTTAATGATTCAAGCTAAAGCTCTAGATGGAGTTTGAATATGATTAGCATATCTTGCAAGCATTTTGGTTTCATGAAATGCTATCCTATTGTTTTGACTCAGGAAGAGATCTTTCTGACATTTAAATAATTCCTTTTCAGTTTCCGTGTTGTAATTTTGCCTTAATTCCTGATCTAACAAATTTATTTTAGCCTCTAAGATTTGTTCTTCTTTGAGCTGGATTTTTTTTATAATAGGAGGCTTTTTGAAGGAAAACTCCCCTTATCTGAGCTGTAATAGTCACCCATTCAATATCAGGTGTATGTTGCTGTTTAAATAATCTATCCAACGAGGAATTTAAAATTTCTTGAATTTTCTTGATTATTTCTTTTTTATTTAACAAATTTGGATTTAAAGACCAATTATAACTCCTGTGAATTCTATTATTTCTAAGATCCTTGGCAAAACTTAGTGAAATTTTTGAATGATCCGATAGATAACGAGCATGTATGGATACGTCGGGATCATAATTAATCAGTGTTTCAGAGATTAAAAAAAAAACAATTCTGGACCACATTTTGTGGCAAGTTGAGTAAAATGTAAAACTATTTGTGTTGAAAAGGTTGTTTGTGTATTTAAAGGGGTCATATAACTTAAAGTCATGTTTAAGCTCACTTAGTGTTGTTACAACTTGACTATTAAATGACCTTTGTGGGCTTGATTTGTCAAACTTAGGATTCTGATATGCATTCCAGTCACCCCCTATAATTATATATTGACTAGAATATTTATTTAAAATAGGGTACAGTGATGCTAAGAATGACTGTTGATTCATACATAGAGCATATATATTGAGAAGTATAATCGGTTTATCATAAAAAGGAGAAGAAATAATCACATAGCACTATCTTCCTTCTTCATCAGTTTTAGAGACCAATATTTTCCCCTGATATTGCTGTTTTATAACTATCGCAACTCCTGCACTGTTAGTTTTACCTTCCAAGGCAATAATTTCTCTTATCCAGTTCTTTTCCTTTATTTCTATCCATTGTTCATTAGTCAAATGAGTTTCTTGAAGTAATATAAAACACGCCTTAGTTTGTAAACATAAATGAAGCAACAATTTCCTTTTCTTCAAGTTCTGGAGCCCTTTAATGTTCCATGAATCTATTACCCACATTCCAAAAGGTTCCTTGCCTGTTGATATTTTCGAGTTCGTAGATTGTGTATTACAAACAATTTAAAGTTAAACCGAAATGTTTTATGAAAGCATTCTTGAAATCCCGTCCCATACCAGTGCCCACCCACTATACCCCTGGACCAGGAATAGTATAGGTCTTTAACTACATTAAACATGATAAAAATATGTGGTATAAATAGGTAATTATTATAAAACTTTATTTCTAGAAAACATATAACAAGGTATGGACCTATATACAGAACAACTATGTCTACAAAGCCTAATCTACCCATTCCCTTAAAAAAACACCATTAAACCTCTACAGCTTTTGTCCTTATAGTTATAATAAAAGAGAGTCAGAGGGAAACTATGCAAGAAAAGATATTTATTGTTGTTCTTTAGTTCAATAGAAACATCCTCATTTATCTGTCAATAGAATCTAAAACAGTATACGAACCATAGTCTTTAGATAAATGATACTATTGTGTTCATAAAATAACTTATAAGCTTATCTTCTTAGTTTATAAATGTAACTGCACTTCAGCTAATACAACAGAATAAGACATAAACCTCAGATACTTGACATTAAACAGTTTCAGTTCACTTTTGGAAAAACTTCATACCACCACATACATTCCGATAATTATATAGTTAACCTGTGAGATCCTGAAAGTTACCCTAAATCTACATCAACAGATCATCAGAATATATTTTAAAGCTTACTGTCCACTGTTAATACATGTTAACATAACTTTATGCCTATTTAACCTCTAATAATTTTAAGTTAGTTTTCTGGTTTAGTCTAGTAATGAGAGGTAAGTGTCACCACAGAGACATTCTAAACATCACCCATATATCTCATTATATATTGTTGCAAATTCTATAAATTCCTATACTAAAGTTATTTAACAAAGAGAAAATATAGGTGAAATAAAATCTGTAAATGGGAAATATATATGTGTGCTAACTAAAATACCATAATTGATTACAGCTAGGTAAATTATTGTGATTGGTTCTGTATCTCTTTTTTACTAAAAAACTTGTAAACTCAGAGCTGATTGTATGTACAGTTATGGCATGTTAACATGTAAGCACTTGGTGTCTTTACATTTGTTTTGACTAGAAATAGTAAGATATATAGGGCTAGTTTAAGGTTTTGCCAGCACTAAATAGTTAATATACACAATTTTCACAATTTAAATAGTCCTGGAACCTCTTTGTTGCGTTTGCAACACTCCAGAGTGACTGACAGCTTCACGAAGGGGGACTCTTTATTCCGACAGACTACCAGAAGTGCCACCTCGATAATACGCCCTCAGAAGCATCTAAACACTTTCGAGACCATTCGTGAAGCATTTCAACCTTGTGAAAGCAATAAAACATCGGAAATGGCCCAGCACACGTAGATGACACCAAAAAAAAAAAGTTGTACCTGTTATAAAAGATGGCCTACAACCTCAAAAAGACAAACAAAGCAAGTATCGGACCTCGACCTGCAGTATAATGTGGATCTGACCTCGGATAGCCTGCCAGGCCCATCGGAAGTCTCCTCTAGGTTTCAGAAGCAGGTAAACTTTTAAAAATCACCAGAAAGGTTGTTTTTGCTTCTTTTTTGGTTGCAGCTGAATGTCTAGAGCCATCCAATGTAAATATTAAGGAATTTAGGTATTTCATCTAGAATTTTATTTGTTTTTCAATGTGAAATTTTCAGTATGGAGATAATAACTGTCTGACTTGTCTAATCTGCAAAGGCAGGTCCTGAGCCAAATAAATTCTGTTATTTTGCCATATGATAAAGCCCCCATTTTTTTTAACAGTTAGTAGTATGTTGTGTACATCCTGAAAGTTTAGAATTTTTACATAAACAGGTCGTGGCATGTTAGAAGCTTGCGATTCCCTCAGGGCTCTGTGTGCACACTCTATTATTATTTGTTGTGCTATTGCTGGGTCACTGAATAATACTGTGAATATTTGCATAACTGATGAAATTAAATCATTGTATTGAACAGATTCCGGTATACCTCTGATGATTATATTATTTCTCCTAGATCTCGCCTCTAGGTCAATGATTTTGGCTTGCATAGAATGAATGTCCTGTTCATGTGACTCAGATTTTTTAGCTAGCAATGCTATTTTATCTTCGTTCTCAGTAATTCGAGCATCATTTTTATCCATTCTTTCCAGAATTTGACTACAAGAAATTCCAAATGATTGCACTTGATTAGATAGTTCTTTTATCGCATCTTGCATGGGGAGCAAAGCTGCTTTAATATCTTCCATGTTTGCCATTTGCTCCAGTTTGTTTTTATTCCCTGGTTTTGAAAGTTCCTGTTGTTTTGTGGTTTTCTGTCTTTTCAAATTTAAATCTTTTTCCGGTGATAGAAGTTCAGAAAGTTTAGTTTTTGATGTTGTTGTATCCATATGCTTTTCTTCTTTCGACATCCTAGATTAACAAAAGAACTTGGTAAAAGATCAGTGTAGTTAGGTCAGTATTTCTGAAAACACAGTTCCTTTGTTTGAGACTCTCTTCAGAGACAAAAAATCTGTTGTAATCCTGCCTGATTCATATGCTTTTCAGCTCCAATCTCCTCCTGTATGGTACTTGACTGAAGTAATATTTATTCCCTTTATGTTTTCAGTGAAAAAGAGCAATATATAATCCTCAGGGTTAGGTGTTCCTCTGATTGTATGGAGAGCTGTAGATCAATTGTGTTCATAGAACGGCAGCCATCTTTGAATCCCAACAGTGTCAGATTTCTATTACGGGTAATATGATGCAGGATTTCTTTATAGTTAGCTCATTTAGTATGACTCCATTACTTATATATTTCAAGTCATACATGTCTATGTTCATATCAGTTCTCTTACTAATAACATATATATATATATATATATATATATATATATATATATATATATATATATATATATATATATATATATATATGGGTCTACTTCAGAAAAACAAAACCCCAGAACACCAAGACTCACATCACCAAGACGACATGAATGAAACCCCATTACACAGAAAGACCAGAAGAGCGAAATTCAAAATCCCTGTATTATGAGATTTTGAATTTCGTGCTTCTGGTGTTGCGGTGCAGGTAAGTATGTATGTATGTGTAAGTGTATGTTTGAGGATTAGTGGTGTGTGTAAGTGTGTGTTGTGACTGTGGTGTGTGTGTGTGTGTGTGTGTGAGGGACTGTAATGTGTGGGTGTGAGTTTGCCTTGTGTGTCTGTGTGATCTCGGAGTTAGAATATTAAAGAAGGGGGATGTGGGGGTGCAGGGGGGCTTGCCCCCCCTGCCTATCTGTATTGTAGGATGTTGCATTAGGTAGTTTGGGACAGTTGTGTATGTGTGTGTTATGTATTTGTTTTAACGTGGTTGTATGTTTTTGGTGTTATGGCTTTCATGCATGTGGCCTCAGTGTTGTGGATTTCGGTGTTATGGGATTTCATTTTTGTGAAGTAGATCCATATATATATATATATATATATATATATATATATGTGTGTGTGTGTGTGTGTGTGTGCGTGTGTGTGTGTGTGTGTGTGTGTGTGTGTGTGTGTGTGTGTGTGTGTGTGTGTGTATAGCTATATGATATAGACATATGATAGATAGCTTCTGTAGGTATAATAAGTTCAGGCTTCTCAGGCAGATTATCCATAATGTCCTCAGATTGTTAGGTGAACTGTATATCACAAACAAAGCCGATATTTATTTATTTATTTATTAATTTATTTATTTGCAGTTTGTTAACCGGGACATACTTTCATTTGATCAATTCTCAAAGCAAGTGTATGAATAAACTTATTCCTAATGTGCTTGCATATTAACCAACACTTTAAATCTCTTCTGAGATATATTGAAACTACACTGTTATGGGATTTCACATTTTCATTATTTGGCAAGTGATCATTATCATCAATAGCGCATTCACAGTTACCAACCTTATTTCATTTCTCCAAAATTGCATAAGCCACACTGATCAATGTAACCTAATTTTCCATAATTTACATTTTTATCCGCTAAGCTTCTCATTTTAGTAAAAATATACTAAATACTGAGACTATCATGCTGCCCATAGCACTTCTGTAATTCTAGACAAAACACAATAAATAAAAGCAAATCCAAGGAGATGAGAAACACAGCAGGATAAAAGCAAATTTAATTTAATGGATTATGAGCACTTTCGTGTTGCTTCCACAATGCTTCTTCAGATACAAATCAATTAAAACAATCTTCTTAAATCAATTTTAAAAAAACATTAAGGACCAATCAACTATGTAAAGCCATAGTCACGCGATTATTTTGTCACATGACTTTTCAACTCAAATGCTTACATACTCAACCAGGCCAATCCACAACAACACCCCCTATAGGAGCAAATTCTGACAATCCAAAGTAAACTGCTAATGCTTTTAATACCTTCTTCACTGAGACCATCCAAACACTTGCTAATTAACTAACAGCTGATAGCTCTGCCCTTCCAACCAATACTACTAACTCTCTCCCAACTCTAAACCTGCAACCTGTCCCAACTTCCCTCATCTGCAACCTCTTAAGTAAACTAAAACCTACTACCCCCTCAGCTGACCAGCTACCTGCTGAATACCTGCAAAAGGCAGCCAAAGTCATAGCTTATCCTGTATCATTGCTGATAAATAGAACCATACAAGATAGCATGGTCTACATCAGACTGGTATTGTAGTCACTGCAGTATTTCATGCCACCTGACAGGTTATGCCAGTACTGGGTTCAGAGTGCTTAGTCCCCAGTTTGGCTATGTGGTTGCATCTCATACATGTGTTGTAAGTCCATGTGTAGGGGAGAGGGTTGACTGTGTACATGTGGCAGCTGTGACATTGCCACATGACCCACATATTCCACAACTGTACCATAGAGGTGACTGACAAGTGACCTTTGCACATGCTACCATAGTATTGTGATTGCCATGGTGATTAACAGCACATAGGGCCAATGGGGAACAAGGTACATAGGGTCATAGGTTCATAGGTTCATACTAGGCTATCTGCCCTAGGGCATTTATAAACCTAGACAGAATGTGTTTGGCTGTCGCCATCCATTGTAAATATATCTTGCCATGCCCTTTTTCGAGGTTAGTATACTGTGATTCTGTCTAACAGTGACACAGAAGTGATACCCGGGGTAAACCTACAATGTCCCATCCACTCATCAAGATTCCTCTTGAAGAGAGTCAATGAGGGACTCTGCCTAACCTGGACTGGGATTTTATTCCAGAGTGAAGTGAGCCTCTGGGTTATGAATCTGTCCCTCCAGCATGTCCTATTTAATTCAGTGCTGAGGTTCAAGTCTCTCAAGCGTGTAGCTCGATGAGATTTGGATATTCTCAGGTGCAGCTTGCCCATTAATTCCAGGTTTGACATGGCTTTATACATCAGGCACAGATCGCCTCTGAACAGGCGGTATGCCACTGAGTAGAGCTGGGGTTTCTTTAACCGGTCAGCATATGGCATCTGTTTGAGCCCTTTGATCCTCTTGGTGAGGTACTTTTGGGGTCTTTCCAGTTGCTGCAGGTGTCTGGTAAGGTACATCCCAACAGGGGCATTGTACTCAATTATGGGCCTGATGAGGGATAAGTAAAGAGGCACGATATCCTCCCCTGATCTAGATGTGAATCTCTTCATGATGGCGTGGGCTATATAAAATGTCTTTCTAACCACTTTGGCCACGTGGTTGTCAAATGAGAGATTGCTATCAACTTGGGTCCCCAGGTCCCTAATTACTTCTTCTGTACTTAATGGATTACCACCTATGTGGTACTTTGTGGGCACTTTGTTTTTGCCAAAGGGGATGACTATACACTTTTTTGCATTCAGCTTGAGGCCATGGCTCTGGCACAAGTTGTTTGTTTCAATGAGGCCCTTTTGGAGGATGCTTGTGTCGGCTGGAGAGTCGATTATGGCGGGCAGTTTGCAGTCATCTGCATATTTGGTCAGCCACAGTCCTTCCGTGTTGGCCTGTACCTCCGATAAATATATACCAAACAAGAGAGGTCCCAGGACTGAGCCTTGTGGGACACCACTTGTAACTGGTTTGGAGTCTGGCATGGCTCCAGCAATTCTAACCATGTGGGTTCTGTCCTTGAGCCAGTGTGCAATCCATCTAGTGACATAGGGGCTTATATTTAAGCTGGTGAGCTTCTCTAGACTGCCCGAGTGGGGTATTGTATCAAAGGCTTTTGTGAGGTCCAGGTAGGCTGTGTGGACCACTTTCCCCTCGTCAATGGGCTTGGTGACTGTTTCAAAGAAATCAACCAGGTTTGAGAGGCAGAATCTGCCCTTAACAAAGCCAAACTGGGTATGATCCAGTGTCTGTAGGTCCCCAATATCTTTATTTATGAGGTCCATAATGATCCTTTCCATAGCTCTGCAGACCGAGCTAGTGTGGCTTATGGGGCGATAGTGTCCAGGATCCGTTGAGGCACCGCCTTTCTGTAGAGGGACCACTGTTGCTGTACACCACTCTTTGGCCACATATCCTGTAGTAAGGCTGGGACTGAACAGTAGTTTTATGTTTGGTTGTAGCTCTTCTTGGAGTTCATGTAGGACACAGCCCGGGACACTGTCTGGTCCCATTGATGCAGTGTGTATTGCTTTGGAGAAGGCAGCTCTTACCTGAGCATCTGAGATGAAGGGGGGGCAGCACTCTGCTGGGATACATATTTGCCCTTTCGGTGTGGAGGGGGGGAGAAGTTTGCGCTGAACCTGTCAGCTAGAATGTTGGCAATGTCTGTGGGTTTGGTGTTTCTATTGACATTTTGGACTACCTCTGAGCATATCTGGGAATTTTCCACCCAGGTTCCTAACATAACTAAAGAAAGCCTTGTGATTATCCTTAGTGTCCTGTGCAATTTCTCTCGAAGCTGGCCTTAGACAATACTATGAGTGCCTGTAGTTATTTGCTAATACTGATCAGTGATGCCTTCCCTTTTTGGGATTTTGCTGTATTATTTAGTAGCTTTCTCCTTCTATTGTGTAGTTTGTTTATGGCTGGGGTCCACCAGACAGGACATCTGCCTTTGGAGGATTGGGTCTTGGTTTTATTCGGGATCACATCATCCATGCATTCCTGAAGGTGTCCATAGAATGCGTTTATAGAGGAATCTGCGGTCTGGTCTGTAGTTTCCACAGGCCCGGTGGCTTTGAAGGTTTCCACCTCAGTTTTGAGAAGTGGAATTTGCTTTAGAGATGTTGTTCACTGTGGTGTTCTGGGCAGGGGGTGGGGTCGGGATGTGAATATTCAGTGAGATTAGTTTATGGTCTGATCTTACCAGTGAGGGATACACTTCTGGTCTGGAGCATAGAGTCCCCATGTTGGTGATGATCAGGTCCAGTATGTTTCCCCTTCTTGTGGGAGTGGTAACAAGTTGTTCCATAGCATTTGAGCTCATATATTCTAGGAATCTTTGGCCTAGGGTGTTGGAGCTAGAGTCATGATCCCAGTCTATGTTTGGGTAGTTGACGTCGCCCAGTATAATGGTGTTTGGAGAGACCTTCATATTTTCCACTGTTCTCAGGAAGGCCGAGTGCAGTTCTTGGGTTTGGGAGGGTGGTCTTTAGCAGGCTATAATCTGGAAGGCAGTTTCACCCATTGTTAGTTGCACATGGATAGTCTCTGATGCTTGGTGCTTTGCCACCAACCCGGAGGTGTGGGTATCTTTGATGAATATCAATACTCCCCCTCCTTTTGTGGTTCGTTCCAAGTTTTGCGGCTGAAAAGCATGGTATGAGGTATAACCTGGTAGTGCTGGGGTGCTCTCAGTAGCCCTGAACCAGGCATCTGTTACTGCACAGATATCGATGTTCTCCATGCTAAGGAGAGTTTCGAATGCATGCATCTTGAGGTTTAGACTTCTGGTGTTTGGTAGCATTACTCTTAGTTTCTAATCCCTTGTGATACCTATTAAGGTGGGTTTGTCATTTGAGCCTTGCCTAATAAAGGCACTATGGGGTAGCAAGAGCCTTTGCCAATATCCAAAAGCCCAGGGGTGACAGGTGCAAGCCGTCCCTAGCGAAGCAGGTGGTTCAACAGAAGATAAATATGTGAGGGTGTAGTGCCTGTGATTAGTTAGCAGTAGCATATATGACTGCTCACATGGACAAATGCCATGTAAGTCATATGCAATGTGTCACAGGCAACGTACATGTGAACAGGACAAACAGTGACATTCTGTCAAGTGAGACATGGACATACATATAGTAAGCTATGCAGATGTCACTAGGAGTCCACAGAAGCTCTGTAACTATGCATTGCAGGAGGGATCAGTATTCCAGGGTAATTGCAAGCAAACATGCATGCAAACAAAGCTACAGTAAGCAGGGCTGCATGTAGTCCATTGTACAACAAACAAGCTGTACCACTTCCTGTAGGTAACACTGCAAATATGCAGGAACTATGCACATGTACATGGAAATACACAGGTCAGATGGCTGGTGTCCAGTCTCAGTGCACACAAGTGTACAGACCATGTACTGTCAGGATGTACAATAACTGGATGGAAACCCATGTGCTCATACCTGCAGTAATACACATGTCAAATAACAAACACTGAGCCTTCACTCAGTGGTTCCATACTTAGTAGGATGTATGCTACCTGGCCTGCCACCACAGTATCCCTGACATGTATGGGGACTCTCCCTCTTCTGACAGGTTGTTTTGTGTGTTGGGGCTGTCTAGCATGGTATGAGATGTGAGCTTGCAGTGCTAGGGTGCTCCTGTGTGTCCTGTACCAGTCATGTAGTACTGCACACATATCAACATCCTCAAACATCCGCATTGCAGAGTCCAATGTGGGCAACATGCCACTTGCAGTTTACATGTCCATCATTGCGTATTAATTACCTTATCCCCTGTGCTACCTATGTATGTAGCCTTCTGTTGACATCCTTAACACCAGTATGCCAACATGTGCAGATGATACACTATGGTACTTACCATGGATGTAGACAACAGTACATGACAATCATACCCTTACTGCATCAGGCATGCTGCGATAAACCCACAATTATTTCAGCACATGGTACTGTTAACAACATGATACTATTACTACATGTCTATGTAGTCACCCTGTGCATCAGCAACATGTTAACCTGTACCTGCACTGATGTTACAGATTGCAGGAGGTGGCACAGTCTCATCATATGCACAGGGTGTGAACTTGGTATGCCTGAGTCAGCCACCGATACCACCGATTGACATGTATGTGTATGTGTGTTGGTGAGGGACAGCAGTACAAGGTGGGGCAATGCTGATGCAGTGTTTGTGTGTATGCGGTAGCCCTAGGTGTTGTCAATTCGCATGTGTGTATGGATGCACACAGTTCCACCTCATGGCTGCCATGTACTGGTGTATGTGGACAGCCACAGACTGTACCTGCCAGGTCATACAGATCAGTGTCTCTGCCATGGACACGGTACCTGTGCCTTGCAGGGGTGCTACGGACCGTATCCGGTACCAACCCAGACTGGGTACTGTCATCAAAGGCAGGCGTTCATTGACTGGACACAGATCCCTGTTGGGCCTGGCCAGAGCCACGTGCACATGGTCTCTTGGGGCAGTCTGATGACAGCACAGACCCAGCATTGCTGGGGCTGCTGATGGCACTATGGGGGTGGCCACAGCCCTGTTGTCGTCTGCGACAACTGCCAGCTGCTGCTGTTGCTGGCATATGCCCACGTCGACGCCTCAACCATCCACCATCGCCCTGGCTCATGGACATGTAGTTGTGGAACCGGTCTAATATGTCCCCACAATGTCTGTCTATGACATCGGTGAAATTACGGATGGCAGCCGCAATGTCACACATACTGTCAGTCATGGCTGTGCGACATGCTGTCAGCTCCCTCAGACCCTGTCTGGTGTACCGTTCCATACGTGACTGTGCCTGCATGACAGACCGAAACATAGCTGAGGTTGTAAGACCTCTGTGGACACGTCTGACAGGGGCAGTCTGCCCACGGATGCTCCCACGAGAACCAATGGACATCTGTCTGTGTGGTACCATCTCAGGGCCATGCCCATGGCTGCTGTGTGGGGAGGCATGTGCCACAGATACCACATTACCCTGATCAATGCCCACTGTATGCTGTCCATCACCTAGGGACATTGGTGACAAAGGGTGTATTGGCAGGATAACTGTGCGCATTGATGGGGTTGACAGCTGTGTACTGTCAATCGGCTGACCAATAATGGACCCTGGCATACCTTCCTGTGCCATTACACAGATGTCATCATTATCAGTACCCATGGCACCTGATTCAGGTTCCCTGCTGCATGACACCAGAGCAGCACCAGAACCTGTGGGAGGGAAACAGGAAACACAGCTTACAATGTCTACACAATATTACCAGTGATGCACACATCCACACATGGACAGGTCCAGACATGCACACATGCGCACAGGCACACATGCACACATGTGCACACATGCACACATGTGCACGTGCACACATGCACAGGTGCACACATGCACACATGCACGCATGCACAGGTGCACACATGCACACATGCACATGTGCACACATGCACACATGCACACATGTGCATGTGCACACATGCACAGGTGCACACATGCACACATGCACACTTGCAGAGGTGCACACATGCACATGTGCATACATGCACACATGCACACATGCACACGTACACATGCACACAGTTGCACACAATTGTACACTACTCAGTATGCGTGATATCAACACACAGACACATCTGCATGCATACAAAGAGCACTACTAAGTGAGCCTAATATTACTATTACTATCAAGACTATTACAGGTATTGTTAATACACACTCACCAGCATGGATAGGCTGCATTGCTGTTACACCGGAGGGGCCTGCAGAAGTGAGGAAACTAATGTCAGTGGGCACAACTGTGCCGTTGTTACTGAGTATGATACAGGTCAGTTGTACAACAGTCGCCCTTCACAGGTCAGCTGCTAATATTGAGGATATCACACTTGCATATTAAATACTATGATGACAGCTACAAACCAAGGACACACCTCACACATGCATTAACTACCAGTGTACACAACAGTCAACTATACATATGGCATATTACCTGCATGCTCATAGTCTTGCTTCTGCGTGGCTCCAGCCTCCATCATAATGCATGTCTGCTGCTGTTGTTGTTGTTGCTGGCGGACTGGAGCCACTACAGTCATGAGTAGTCCCTCCAGTCAGGTGAGTGGGGGATGTGTAGCCACCCCACCACCTGTGGCGACCTGTTGCCTGTGGATATCCGACGCACGCAGACGGACATTTCTGATTAAATCACTGTAGTGATGTCGTACCTGCTCATATGTCCTATTATGCGTGCCTATGTCATTTACCCGACGGACCAGGTCTTGCCACAGTGCAGCCCTCTCCTGCTGATTCTGGCTGGTGCAGGAAAAGAGTATTGCATTATCCCGCACCAGGCTCTGCTGTATCTCCTCATCCTTACCTGCGGAGTAAGCTGGATTTCGTGGGTGAGCCATGTACCTGAAAAAGAAAATAACCTGATATCAGCAATATATGTCAGCAGAATTTGGCACACATACTACACATGCTACTCGACTGTTATGATACAACATATCTCACATATATAGCATCTGTCTATTGGTGGATACACATGTAAATGGCCAGGTATCAGTGCCCAGCCAGCAACTGTGCAACAGTACCTGGCACACTCCATACGACATACTACCAAACCCCAGCAGTCAGAACACTGATTCAGGTCCAGAGCACATCCTCACTCTGGGGGTTGTATCTAGGTACTGTATGGCCTACATCATCAACTACTGTGAGCTGACCACAAACTAATTGCCCTGGATATACATATCCCACCTCCACTCCCAGCACAAACGACTATAGTGAATAACATTGCAGATGCAAACTTTACACTTTGTAACAGTGACATGGTATCCTTTCAGCCCACTGGGCCAGTGGAAGACACAACCCACAATGCTGACCCCTACACAAATGCTTTCTACGGACATCTCCGAGAATGCATGGATCATGCAATCCCATATATGACCTAGACACTCTCCACAAAGGGACAGCAACCTGTCTCGTGGACCCCAGCCATAGACAGGTTGTATTACAAAAGATGGAAGCTACTGCAAGACAGAGCATAATTCCATAAAGGGAAGGCATGTCTGAGCAGAACTAGTAAGGATCTATTTTCCCTCATACAAACATCCATGGGCAACTTTGAGAGGGAAATCAAGTGGGACAC